>NC_056733.1:1145731297-1145806297 GCF_019279795.1 Protopterus annectens | reverse complement strand
AACCACACTCACTACAATTCCAGTCTCACATAGACCTACCACGACAACAAACCAAACACATAAACACACAAAACATACTGGAGGCTCTAAATAAAAATCTGCCTAAGCAGCAGAGACCTCCAAAGCAGACACCCAAGCAACCTCTACCCCAAAACAAAACACGTGCAACACATAGCTCACAAAGCCAGTGTGCCGACAGTCACAGCCCTTAAGGCTAAACAACACACCTGATACACTTGTAATAGGTGACTCTATCGTCAGGCACACTGACGTCCCGATCACCAGGCTGAACAAGGAGAAGGTCACTGTGAGCTGCCTGTCGGGCGCTAGGATCCGCCACATAACACAAGCACTCAGGTCACTCCAAGGCAAGTACAAATATGACTCAGTCATTGTCCATGCTGGTGTGAATGACCTGAGATGTATCTCCCTGGACTACATGAAAAGAGACATAGAGGAGCTCTCTGAGCATGTAGCCCAGGCCGGTATGACCCTGACCTTGAGTAGCATCTTACCCTCACCAAGAATGATGCCACAATATGAAGACAAGATGATCAATTTCAACAATTGACTTAAGTGTTGGTGTCATTCAAAAGGGATCCAATGCCTGTCAGCCTGGGATGACATGCTCGACAAGCCACGATGCTTCGCTAGGGACGGCTTGCACCTGTCACCCCTGGGCTTTCGGATATTGGCAAAGGCTCTTGCTACCCCCATAGTGCCTTTTTTAGGCAAGGCTCAAAAGACAAACCCACCTCCATAGGTATCACAAGAGATAAGAAACTAAGAGTAATGCTACTCAATGCCAGAAGTCTAAACCTCAAGATGCACACACTCGAAACTCTCCTTAGCATGGAGAACATCGATATCTGTGCAGTAACAGAAACCTGGTTCAAGGCTCCCGAGAGCACCCCAGCACTACCAGGTTATACCTCATACCATGCTTTTCGGCCCCAAAACTTGGACTGAACCACAAAAGGAGGGGGAGTATCAATATTCGTCAAAGATACCCACACCTCCAGGTTGGTGGCACAGCACGAAGCATCAGAGACTATCCATGTGCAACTAACTGTGGGTATGACTGTTTAACTATACATCTATTGATTTTCATTGTGGCCTATAGATATTATTATTATAACACATTGATTATGTATCTTTATGTTTATTTAAAGGTTTATATACATGAATTTTTATATGAACAATAAGTTATCATCTAGTACTTGTTGCTATCCATGATATTTATATGGCGTTAGAAAATTATTTAGTTACAATCTAACCCCTATATTCATAGGGATATCTTGCTACATTCCATGATGATGGATTTATGAATGTATTTATACGATTTGATTTATTAGCCTTTTTATGTCATTTACTTTTACGTGTATGAGTGGGCTTATGCCATTTTTATACAAAGCATTAGTACCATCAGTGCTTCATGGTTCTATTTTATTTTAAGCAAGGACTGACATATGGATATATAATGGGGTCTTCTATCAGCACCGTCCTTGTCTTTTACGTTATTTTTAACTATATTGATTTTTATTTTTAATCTCTATATTAATTTTGTTTTTATTTCTAATATGTATAACATGGATGTCATAATGATTACTGATTATACGGTTCTTTAACTGTATTATTCGGCTGTTATCTTGGGGTGAACTTGAGAATCTGAAACTTGATGCGGCTGACTGTTTAAATGAACCGTTTGTCCTGAAAAGGATTTCTCTATGTGTTACACCTTTAAATTTGCCTAATTATCTTTTTGATTGCTTAATTGAGAATTTAGTCAATGTATAAAAGTAAGTGATATTTTTGATGTAATTGTAACCTGATGAAGCGCACCTGAGTGTGCGTGAAAGCGCTCGTTTATTCATTAAATTCTACAACTTTATTCCATGGTGGTTCGTTGCAGTTTTGTTTTTCTAGATTACTTTAATACTAAGTTTCTAGACATACTCAACCACCATGCCCCCACTCGGTCTATTAGAATAAGAACTAAATCTGCTTCTTGGCTCTCTAAAGAAACTAAGCAAAAAATCCATCTCAGAAATAAAATCTGGAACAAATCTCGCTTAACTAAAAACCCTGCTGATCACCAACACTTCAAACAATTGAGAAATGAGACTAAAAAAGCAATATTGAAGGACAAAAAACTATTACCTACAATCTCAGAAAACTCACCAGAAAACCCACAAAAGTTCTGGGCAAACATTAATCAGTTACTTCAGCCCGGTCAATCTATCACACCCAACCCACAAGGTACAGACAAAGAGAACCCCAAGCAAATTGCCAATGACTTTAACTCCTTTTTCACCGAAACAATTTAAACTCTTGCCAGTCACCTCTCTAGTCAAAACGCAACTATATCTAATTCTAACTCAAACCCACCACCCCCATTTCTTTTCCAACCTGTCCCAACAGCTTATATTCTCTCCCTCATCCAAAAACTCAAACCATGTACTCCCTCTGCTGACTTACTACCCACAGAATACTTACAACTAGCAGCCAAATCCATTGCCTACCCTACCTCCATACTAATCAATAGAACCATCACTGAGGGATATGTCCCTAAACTTTGGAAAGTCTCTCATATTATTCCCCTTCATAAGGGAGGAAATTCTACTGAACTCTCCAATTATCGCCCCATAGCCCTACTCTCCCCCTTATCAAAGATCATGGAAAGGTGTATCCACAAGCAACTGCTTGACCACCTTCTCCAAAATAACTTGCTTTCTAATACCCAACATGGTTTCAGACCTTACCACAGTACCACCACTGCCCTCCTTTCCTTTACAAACACCATCAACAACAAACGTAACCTTAACACCCTTTCCTCTGCACTTTTCTTAGACCTGTCCAAGGCTTTTGACATGGTCAACCACCAAATACTCATACAAATTCTTCAATCTATCTCACTTGACATTCTACCTATTAAATGGTTCAAGTCCTACTTAACTAACAGACATCAAGCTGTACTCTGGAACTCCACTCTATCAACCCATTACCAGTTAACATCGGTGTCCCTCAAGGGTCCATACTGGGTCCTCTCCTGTTTTCTTTATTCATAAATGACCTCCACCAAGCAGTTCCCCTAGCTACATGCATACAATACGCAGATGATTCCACATTTATTTGCTCAGCCACAACTGTATCAGAACTTCACTCTCTGACACAACACATATTTAACTCTGTTGAACAGTGGTTTACACAACGATGTCTCCTACTTAACCCAAAAAAACTAAACTCCTCCTATTCACACCTACCAATAAATCCCCCCAAATAGACTTTACAATTTTATCTAAAAATGGCACACCTATATCCCAAGATCTTACAACCAAACTGCTAGACATCACTATCGACAACAACCTTAGCTTCGACACCCATATCAGCAACACCTTGAAAACTATTAATAAAAAAATAGGCTCTCTTTACAGAATCAAACCCTACCTCACTCCAGCAACTAGAATAACCATTGCCCACTCCCACCTAATTTCTTCCCTTCTCTACTACTTCTACTGAGCTCTCCAACTATCGCCCCATAGCCCTACTCTCCCCCTTATCAAAGATCATGGAAAGGTGTATCCACAAGCAACTGCTTGACCACCTTCTCCAAAATAACTTGCTTTCTAATACCCAACATGGTTTCAGACCTTACCACAGTACCACCACTGCCCTCCTTTCCTTTACAAACACCATCAACAACAAACGTAACCTTAACACCCTTTCCTCTGCACTTTTCTTAGACCTGTCCAAGGCTTTTGACATAGTCAACCACCAAATACTCATACAAATTCTTCAATCTATCTCACTTGACATTCTACCTATTAAATGGTTCAAGTCCTACTTAACTAACAGACATCAAGCTGTACTCTGGAACTCCACTCTATCTACCCATTACCAGTTAACATCGGTGTCCCTCAAGGGTCCATACTGGGTCCTCTCCTGTTTTCTTTATTCATAAATGACCTCCACCAAGCAGTTCCCCTAGCTACATGCATACAATACGCAGATGATTCCACATTTATTTGCTCAGCCACAACTGTATCAGAACTTCACTCTCTGACACAACACATATTTAACTCTGTTGAACAGTGGTTTACACAACAATGTCTCCTACTTAACCCAAAAAAAAACTAAACTCCTCCTATTCACACCTACCAATAAATCCCTCCAAATAGACTTTACAATTTTATCTAAAAATGGCACACCTATATCCCAAGATCTTACTACCAAACTGCTAGACATCACTATCGACAACAACCTTAGCTTCGACACCCATATCAGCAACACCTTGAAAACTATTAATAAAAAAATAGGCTCTCTTTACAGAATCAAACCCTACCTCACTCCAGCAACTAGAATAACCATTGCCCACTCCCACCTAATTTCTTCCCTTCTCTATGCCTCACCCATATTTACTAACCTGTCAAAATATAATCTTATGAAATTAGAAAACACCTGCAATAGCATAGCCAGGTTTGCTACAGGTAACCCTTTCAGAACCCACCACTGTATTAATTTAAAGCAACTAGGCTGGCTTGAATTTCAGCAGCAACTGAAAATTAATCAACTAACCATCGCCCATAAAATACTGTATCAACCTGCCAAAACACCTATTCTATCTACTCTAATTTACCCTTACCATAGCCTGAAGTCTCTAAGATCTGCACACAAACCTCTTGTAAATATTGACAAACTAAATAACAAGGCTGGAGATTCCCTCTTCTCCAATACTGTTGGAAAACACTGGAACCTACTTCCCTCTGAACTATCTACAATTCCCTCCACAACTCTATTTAAAAAGAAACTTAAGCTCTTCCTCAAAACAAAGTGGTTGTGCCCCTGTACTAATCCTGACTGACTATCTAGCCCCTGATACATGACTCAACCTTTACCTTTAGAACCCTGCATATACTTCATCCTAACATCTAATGATCTATTTCTCCATCATAGTATTAATTACCTCATTAAAAAAAAAATCTTTACTACTAGATGTATTACATGTACATTATGCTATTATTCTATTTGAATGTCTACTTGAAACTGTACTTCTACTAATCAATGTCAAATGTACTGCAAGTATATACTTTAATAATATGTTAACAGATATTATCTTTATCTTTTTTCTCTTTTACTGTAAATGTGTCTGCATTTTAAACATGTATTTCTTTGATGTGAATTTATTTTAACTGTTTGGAGCTTATCTCCCCGGGCCTCTACTGAAAATGGACATATATATCCAGCTAGACTAGCCCGGTCAACAAATGTAAAATAAATAAAAATAAATAAATACAAATTGCTCTACACCAATAATCAACTCCTCCCTAGTTAGATCCGACCACAAACTAATCACCTTGTAAATCCACATCCCTCCCACCCCCTGCAAAGGTAACCACCATGAAAAACTTCTCCAAAGCCAACTTTACACTTCTTAAAACTGAGATGGTATCCTTTAAGCCCACTGGGCCAGTGGAAACCACATCCCACAATGCAGAATCCTTCACAAATGCTTTCTACGGACATCTCCAAGAATTGATGGATCATGCAATCCCAAATAAAACCAAGACTCTCTCCACCAAGGGCAGGCGTCCTGTCTGGTGGACCCCAGCCATAAACAAATTGTATAACAAAAAAAGGAAGCTACTGCAAGACAGAGCAAAATCCCATAAAGAGAAGGCAACTCTGATCAGCACTAGTAGAAAGCTACGTTCTCTCATAAAAACACCCAAGACCAATTTTGAGAGAAAAACCGCTATGGACACTAAAGATAACCACAAGGCCTTCTTCTGCTATGTTAGAAACCTGGGCGGAAACTCTCAGATATCTTCTAAGTCACAGTTTGTTCTCTATTGCCTAATTATACTGTATTTGAGTTTTAATGTTCTTGTTTTTTTTTTTTTTTTTTGTTTTATACTATTGTATATTGTTGTATTATTTTGTTATGAAGTAGTTAGCGGAGCTTTTTTCCTCAGGCCTCCACTGAAAATGGACATGTATCCAGCTGGACTAGCCCGGTTAACAAATGTAAAATAAATAAAAATAAAATAAATGTTCAGAGTTAGTTCACAATGTAAAAAAATACACTGAACCCACAGATATTGCCAACATTCTGGCAGACAGATTCAGTGCAAATTTCTCCCCTCCCTCACCCCCAAAAGAAGAAATACTTATCCCAGCTGAATGTAACCTCCCTGTCATCTCAGATGTCCAGGTGAGAACCGCCCTCAGCAAAGCTAAAAACACAGCATCAATGGGACCTGACAGTATCCCGGGTTGCGTGCTACGTGAACTTCAAGAGGAGCTAAACCCGCACATAAAAATGCTATTTAACCTTAGCCTTACTACAGGATATGTACCTGAGCACTGGCGTACAGCAACAGTAGTCCCACTCCACAAAGGAGGCACCTCTACAGAACCTGGTAACTACTGCCCCATAAGCCTAACCAGCCTGGTCTGCAAAGCTATGGAAAGAATCATTATGGAACTCATAAACAGAGACATTGGGGACTTACAGACACTTGATCCCACCCAGTTCGGCTTTGTAAAGGGCAGATCCTGACTTTTGAACCTGGTTGACTTTTTCGAAACAGTCACTAGAGCCATTGACGAGGGCAAAGCAGTCCATACAGCCTACCTGGACTTGGCTAAAGCTTTCGACACAATACCCCACTCAGGCATCATAGACAAGCTCAACAGCTTAAATGTAAATCCATATGTCACAAGATGGGTTGCAAACTGGCTAAAGGATAGAACCCATAAAGTCAAAATCGCTGGAGCCATGTCAGACTCAAAGCCAGTCACGAGTGATATCCCACAGGGCTCTGTCCTGGGACCCCTCTTGTTCGGCATTTATTTCTCAGATGTGAAAGCAAACATGGGAGGGTTGTGGCTGACAAAGTTCGCAGATGACTGCAAACCAGGCGCCATAGTCGATACACCAGCTGACACATACATCCTACAGAAAGGCCTCACTGAAACGGACAACTGGTGCCGGAGTCGTGGCCTTAAACTAAATGCCAAAAAATGTATAGTCATCCCCTTTGGGAAAAACAAAGTACCCACAAATGATCACATAGACAGTAACCCACTGAGTACGGAAAAAGTAATCAGAGACCTGGGGACCCAAGTCGATAGTGACCTCTCATTTGACACCCATGTTACCAAAGTGGTTAGAAAGACTTTCTACCTTGCCCACCTTATCATGAAGGGATTCACATCCAGATCAAAGGAGGTCATTGTACCCTTATACTCCTCCCTTATCAGGCCCATGATTGAGTACAATGCCCCATTTGGTATGTACCTCACCCGGCACTTGCAACAGCTAGAGAGACCCCAAAAGTACCTCACCAAGAGAATCAAGGGTCTCCAACATATGTCATATGTGGCTATACTAAAGAAACTCCAGCTCTATTCAGTAGCATACCACCTACTCAGAGGTGATCTGTGCCTGACGTACAAGGCCATGTCCAATCAGGAATTGATGGACATGCTCCACCTCAAAAAATCCAAATCCATCAGAACCATGAGAGCTAAAGATTTAAACCTCAGCACAAATATGAATAGGACATGCTGGAGGGACAGATTCATAACTCAGAGGCTTTCCATACTCTGGAACAGAATCCCAGTTCATGTTAGGCAGAGCCCCTCACTGACTCTCTTCAAGAGAAAACTTGACAAGTGGCTGGGAGATCGTAGGTTTACCCCAGGGGTCATCTCTGTGTCACTACTAGACAGAGGCACAGTAAACTAAGTCTGTTATGTAAGGGAGTCTTCACTGTGTCACTACTAGACAGAGGCACAGTATTCTAAATCTATTCTGTACACTAGACAGAGGCACAGTAAACTAATTATATTATGTAAGGGGGTCTTCACTGTGTCACTACTAGACAGAGGCACAGTATTCTAAATCTATTCTGTACACTTTTGTACCATTACATGGGGTGGCGAAAGCCACATCACTATGGCTAGGCTTATAAATGCCCCAGGGCAGATAGCCTAGTACTAAACTATGAAACTATGAAACTATGAAAGCTAACTTTAAGTTCCTAAACACAGAAGTGGCTAACTTCACGGCACCCATGCAAATGGAGAATAGTTGCATGACCACCAAATCATACTCCAATGCACTGTACGAACACGTACACAAATGCATGGATCTCGCCATACCCAGTAGAACCAAGACACTCTCTTCCAAAAAAAGAAGCCAATCTGGTGGTCCCCTGCCATAAACAAACTCTATAACAAAAGGAGGAAACTGATGCAGAATGAGGTGAATTCCCAAGACTGGAAAAACTCCCTTATCAGCTTCAACAAAAAGTTGAGATCCCTCATCAAATCCTCTAAAGTTAGCTATGAAAACAAAATTGTAACAGATCTCTGTGGTACACAGCAGTAGCGTTGTTACCTCACAGCAAGAGGTTCTCCCGTTCGATTCTCGGCTTGGCTTGGGAGTGCCTTCTGTGTGGAGTCTGCATGTCCTCCCTGCAGTTGGGTAGCGTTCGAAAGACATGCGTGCGTAAATGGGCATGCCTTTGTTGAAGGTTGGGTGTCACGCTGGCACCTCGGCATTTCGTAAAAAATCTACTGCCAATCATTAGCAGACCGGAGTTCCACTGTGGCGACCCCTTACCGGGAAAAAGCCGAAAGACATACAACAACAACTCTGTGGTACACCTTAACAGGTTGACCCAGAGATGCAGATGTTATTAGCCCCTAACAGGGTGTAGGTTCTGTTTGACAGTTATCTTTGGAACCATTGGATAATTTCAGCTGAAGACCCAATGCATTTTAGTTTATGAAGAAAGGTGTGACCTACAGTATCATAGGGTTTTCTAATGTCCAGGAAAATTGCACCGGTAAGTTTGCCTTACTCCATGTTAAAAAATACATGGTGGTAGTAGATGGCTGCAATGATGTTATATAAAGGGGTCTAAATCTATGCTGCCTATTGCTTAGAATGTCATATTTTGAGATATATTCTATAATTTGATTACAGATTATTTTTTTTCAAGAATTTTAGTGAGGGGCAAAGAGTTGGAGATAGGCTGGCAGTCATTAGCTGAGGAAGGGGTCACCAGTTTAGCAAGTGGTAGGATTAAGCCATGTTTAAGACTATGGCATCCATGCAGTGCAATTGCTCCTATTGTCTAAACCGGATAATAACAGAAACAAATTCTCCAGACCCCCCACATTACCACAAGTATGATCCTTCTTGGTGAAAACCAGAACTTTCAGTAGAAAATACATTTACCTACTTTTATTATTAAGCTGTGCTGGGTGTGAGAAGCACAAAGTGGACAGATTTTATTTTATTCTGGTCATGGTTCGGAAGGGTAGAACCAGAGAAGAAAATATCAGCTACACAGAACTGAAGTAAAGATAAGAAGGTAGGATAAGACTGAATGTATACATGGATTGACAATGCTGTAGACCAAGCAAAAACAGATGTTTAAGGCAGCTCTAAAGCAACAGAGGGAGAGAGTGAGGGATCTGTAACAAGGCAAAGAGCATGCTTACCTTTTTTGGGTTTTGCTTGTTTGTAACTAGGTAAAGCCACTAAGCACAAGTATTCCTTTTCAGGAAGAGAGCTGCGAACACTGTCTCAGTAAGTGACTTGCTCAAAAGACAAATGGAAACCGAAGGACTCAAACCCAGGATTACTGCAGAATAAAGTTCACTAGCCGTAAACAGTTTTAATCATCTGTGCTAAAATGCATGATGAGCAAGTTTTAATGCTGTAAAATAAGAGGTAAAAACAAGTGCCTAGTACTTAAAGAATAAAGTTTACAGGTGTGGTTGCAGAGGTATGACTAAACTGTAAACACTGACTCACTTTGCCACACAAAACAACGCCCTACTAACCCTACAAACTATTTCTCACATTCAGTAAGCAAATTAATGACATAAGATTAGTTTGGAAGAATCTTTTTTTACCAAAGGCAAAATAGGCTCCTTGCATATTGGATTAAAAATTATCTTGGATAGGTAATGACAAGTCAACAAATAAAGACAAGTTACACAACTTTAACGAATGTTTAAAAGCAAACCCCTTGCAGCACACTGATAACTCTCAGAAAGAACTCCTTTGCATCATTTACTGATGGTTGCCTTCCTTGTATTCATTCAAGCAGTTGGAGTTACTTAAAGATGAAAATTCCCAATCCACGAAGATACCATTTACAAAGTAGATAGAGCCTAAAGCTACCACCCAACCCCCCCCCCCCCCACACACACACACACACACACACTAGTTATAGCTTACCATCCCCGGTTAATTTATGAGTATTCCTTTGTAGTACAGGATGCAATACGAGACGCTGTCAGAAACCCACACAAACACAGGCAGAGCATGCAAACTCCACAACCAAAGCACCCAAGCTGAGCATTTAAGCAAGGGTCCACCCCAAGCAGTGCGAGTCAGCACTGCTATGTCCCACACCAGTGTGTGCCACCAATTGCTTCATATTCTGAACTGCTTTTGTTATTGCTAGATTTAAGTAGCTGATTTGTAGTTATCTTTAATATGTTGTGCTAAAACTATGCTCTTTGTAAGCCCTACTTTTCTTCAGTTCCCAGTTCAAGTCACATATACACATGTAATTTTGAATACTTGCTAAGAGGAAACACAGTTATACAATACAAATCACTTTTCAGCTGCTGTCACTGAGAGGTTCAGGGGTATAGGTGGTGAGCCCCCTACGTAAAATCCAGGGCTTTGGTTGTTTTATATGACCAGAAATGTGAAGGTTTACATTTGCAATCAGCTGAATTAAATTTTTTTGTTTGTTAATTTTCAACTATTTTTATCACTGATGAATTTGATGTATTTTCTGTCAAACTCCATTGGTGAGTTAAAGAAATCCCACCCGGCTGTAGATATATAGGTGTGTGTGTGTGTGTGTGTGTGTGTGTGTGTGTGTGTGTGTGTGTGTGTGTGTGTGTGTGTGTGTGTGTGTGTGTGTGTGTGTGTGTGTGTGTGTGTGTGTGTGTGTGTGTGTGTGTGTAGGGTAACTGAAATGTCAGGACTTTCAATGACAGACTGAATGAACGAAAATCGAGCCTTACATTTACTAAGTCCAAGATTTTCAGTTCTCAGAATAGTCCTTTTTCTCCAAGATTTGGCAGTCTTGGAGTTCGCATATGTATATGTCTGTCGAGTTGTGCAGGCTCCCCCCCATCCATGCAAGGAAGGATTGCCCTCCAGCAAAAAACAAGTTTAACGAAGTAAGTAATCGTCAATATTCACTTTTGTCCTGTATTTTAGTCTTTTTTTTTTCGGCAATTCTGTACTTGGCATTGTGACTTGCAGCATTTCAATATGGAGAAATAATATAGAATACATAAACCCGTTTAGTTATATAGAGAAATTTTTTAATATTGCTTTAATTGAGTTATATTGCCACATGTTTTATGTTGTGTAACTATTGGCTGGCTAACTATTTATTTATTTTTATTTATGTATTTTACATTTGTTGACTGGGATAGTCTGATTGGATATATGTCCATTTTCAGCTGAGGCCCGGGGAGAAATGCTCCACATACCAAAAAAAGAGACAGTACATATATCACTGAGTGATAAACTCAGGCAGACATGTTTAGAAAAATATAGACAATGAATACAGGCAGATATCAATGCACACAATGTGCAGACTTCATCTGATTGGCAGAGACGTATCAGAAAATGTGAACATAGAATACAATCAGATCTCATAATTCACAATACTTAGACATTCAAATGCTATGAGGCATAGATACTTGGCTAAACAGCAGGTTGGGTACCAAGACATGTATTAGTGAAGTTATTAGTCAGGTTTAGAACAAGAGCACAGCCAATGTCATTGCTAGATTTGATGTTGAAGGAAGGAGGAGGAATTCTACGGTTAGGAGAGAAAAGTAGTAGCTTGGTTTTGTTAGGATTTAGAAGCAGGCGGCGATTAGCTAGCCATGTTTCTACTGTGCTGAAAGTGGGCTGGGTGAGGGTTAGAAGTTGTGTAGGAGAGGAGGTGGAGCATATTAGCTTTGAGTCATCTGTATATTGGATGCAAGTGGCTCCTGGGATGGTGCTGTGCAGATCATTGATAAAGATAGGGAAAAGAAGGGGACCTAGTATGGACCCTTGTGGTACACCTAGGATTAGAGGAAGTTGGGATGACAGCTTGCTCTGCCATAATACAGCCTGCTGTCTACCGTTTAGGTAGGAGTGAAACCACTGTATTGTGTGTTGGTCTAAACTGATGGTTTGTAGGGTATTGAGCAGTAGCTGATGGCTGACCATATCGAAAGCTTTTGAGAGCTCTAGGAAGAGTGCTGAAGATAGTTTGCTGTTGTTATGATGAAGATTGATGACATTAGAGAAAGATAGAAGAGCCATGGTGATACTGTGGAATGGCCTAAAGTCGTGCTGACAGTTGGCGTGCTTTCCGTTTTGAATAAGAAAGTGCATGATTTGTTTGTGTATGCATCTTTCCATGATTTTACCTAGTGGTGAAAAAATGGCTATAGGTTTAAAGTTAGATAATTCTGTGGAACTTCCTCCTTTATGGAGAGGTATAGCATGTGATATTTTCCATATTGCTGGGATGGATCCTTCTGAGATGAATCTGTTGATAAGAATAGAAATGGGAAATGCTATGGCATCAGCTGCTTTTTGAAGATATTCAGCTGGGAGGTGGTTGGCAGCTAGTGCAGTAGGTTTTAGCTTTTTGAGTAAGGTCCAGATCTGGTTGGTAGGTACAGTTTGAAAGGTAAAGGTGGGTTGGGTGCTGGGTGGATCAGGGCTAGATGTGCCAGAGCTGGCGTTTGTGTCTGATGGAGTGAGATGGGTAGCTAGAGACTGGATAGTTTCAGTAAAGAAGGAGCTGAAGCTGTTTACAATTTCTACAGGGGATTTATCAAGGGCAGCTGATGGGGTAGGAGTGGAGAAACGGCCTGGGTGGAGAATATTGTTAATACCAGCCCAGAACTTTTGAGGTTTTAGCTGATATTTTTGTTGTAGGAGGGTGTAGTGATTTTTTTGTCTAGAATGACAGATTTTTTGGTCTGGTTTCTTAGCTGCCGGTATCTTACTTGGTCCATAGGGGCTTTGGTAACATGCCATCTGGCCCAGCCGTTGTTTCTTAGTTTAGTTTTGGTTTTTGTTTCTTTAGATAACCAAGGTGCAACTGTGGCTTTTACATGGATGGTACCGGTAGGAGCATGGTGGTTAAGGATAGCCAGAAATTTGGTACTGAAGTACTCAACTGCTTCTTGTAATGGGAATCATTTCAAGACATTCCAATTAGATGCTTTGAGTTCTTTTTGGAAGTTGTCAAGGTTAAAGTTCCTGACATTTCTTATAGTTTTGTAGGTGGGCTGGTTGGGAATGTCGGCTTTGAGCCTAATAATATAGGTAAGGCACTGATCACTTAGATCATCGGATAATGTACCTGACTTGTACTTTTGGGGGTGGCTGTTAATAAGTATCCAGTCGAAGATACTATCTTTGACTCTATTTTTTTCTAAATCTGGTGGGGGTGGCAATGATCTGAGTAAACCCGTGGAGGTTTAAATGGGTGGAGGGAGTTTCAGAGGAACAGGTGTTCCAATCAGTGTTAAAGTCCCCCAAGACAATGGTTTCCTGGGGATAGTTAGAAGCTGGCCAATGTAAGATATTTTCTAGAGTATTATCATTCTTGCTGGGTGGAATATAAATGCAGACAATGTATCAGCATTTATTTTAGTTTATTATTAGTTTGGTGATGAGAATTTCTGCATTGCCAAACTGGGGTGGCTGTTGGGTGTCAATTGTTATTGTTAGGGTAGACTTGTATAGTACAGCTACCCCATCACCTTTCCTGGATATCCGGTCCAGTCTAAGGATGTTGTACTGTGGGAGGGTTATTTCGTTATCTTTGTTTATTGGTTTTAGCCAGGTTTCTGTGAGCCAGAGGATATCAGGGGAGTGAACAGCTAAGAGTCCATGTAGTCTATGGATCTTGTTGTTTAGGCTTCTGATGTTGAGATGACAGACCAGAAATGAGTTTGGAAGTCTATCAATCTGGGTAATACACATTGGGTTGTTAGATGGTGTGCTTGGGTCTACTGTTGTGGATGGTCCAGGGTTGGGGCGGATGTCTCCATCCTTCATAAGATTAATTTTTAAGTTGCTTATGAGTCTTAAAAATGTGTTTATGATTTTTTCATAGCATTTGTATTTTAAGCTAATGTAGCGGTATTTAGTCGGGTGATGGTAATTGGGGGAGCGAGGAATTAGGAGAGGGGTGGTTATGTGGTGGATAAACTTATTGACTACTGGGTTGGTGTCTGTTACTAGGAGCTTAGGAGATAAGGAATGAATAGCAGGGGTACTAAAGGTAGCAACATTAGTGTTTTAGCAGTAGTTATAGTAAATTACTAGGCTAGGGTCTGTATTGAGTGTATGTGTTGGATAAAAGATTAGAGAGAATAGTATAGCTATGGGTGGGTTAATATGGATAGTGGGGTGGCTAGAGGGTATATTATTTAAATATGGACTTTTTATGATGTGTTTTATGCATTGAAAAAGAGCTTGTGTCTCAAAAGCTTTGCTGTTGCTACATTTTATTAAATTCTACAAACGTTGGAACGTGGTGTGGTTTGTTACTACATTTGTTGTTTAACCACTGTCCTTTTAGCTACGTGGTTCAGACATTTTGGTACAATATCAATAATGAGAATTATCCCAGGTGACATAAACATAAACTGGAAAGATTGCTCAGGTCAGTTTCCACCATCTAATATCAACCTATTCAATTTTACAATAATAACAGATATAACCAGGCCCAACAGAAATAAAGAAACTGGTTCAGTTCCTGACTGGATACTAGTGCCAGACACAAACAAAATTTCAGCAGTAGGTACACTTCCTTGCAGCATCAGTGATCACCTATCAGCCTATATGTTTCATAAAACCAACACAATACCTTCCCAACACCAATGTAAACAAAGTAGAAACCTAAACAACTTTAATCCCATAATGTTTCGATGAAATCTTGAGCAATATCACTTGGAATATACTAAAACTCCTGCCCTTTGTTGAGGTCATTGAGTTCTTCAACTCCACTTTCCTTAACATCTTAAACAAACTAGCCCCTGTAAGACAAAATTAGAGTAAAAACTAAGCATACCATATGGCTCTCTAATGCCACCAATTAAATCATGGCTGCAAGGGACAAAACATGGAAAAATGGCAAAAGTACAAGAATCCCTCTGATCTCCTAGAATTTAGGCAACTTTGTAATGAAGTTGCTGCTGTGTCTTTCAGCTTTTCCTGGTTAGGGGCCGCCACAGCGGAACTCCAGTCCACTAATGATTGGCAGTAGATTTTTACGTGCCGAGTTGCCAGCCCTGATGCACAACCTTCAACGAAGGCACGCCCATTCATGCATGTCTCCACACAAAAGACGCTTTAGCTGAAAATCGAACAGGACAATGTCTTACTGTGAGGCGACAATGCTACCGCAGCACCACCACCGTAATAGCCAACTTTGTAATGAAGCTAAGTGCCTAATTATATCTGACAGAAAAGAATATTACTTAAGCCTCCAAAAAAATCACAAACAAAATCCAAAGAAATTTTGAAACTCCATCTCATCTATAATCAACCCTGGTACCAAAAACAACCCTTTCCTATTCCCTGTGAAAACTTCCAGTAAAACGGCCACTCTCTTAGGTTCATAGGCAGGTACTAGGCTCTCTGCCCGAAGGCATTTATAAGCCTAGCCAGAATGTGTTGGCTTTTGCTGCCCCCTTAGATTAGTTCCCTGTGCCTCTGTCCAGTAGATCCACTGAAGTGATCCCCAGGGTAAGCTTTCTGTTTCCCATCCACTCGTTAAGGTTTCTCTTGAAGAGGGTTAGCGAGGAGCTCTGCCTAATGTAGATTGGAATCTTATTCCAAAGCATGGAAAGTCTCTGGGATAGGAATCTATCCCTCCAGCACGTCCTATTTATTGTTGTGGTGAGGTTTAGATCCCTAGAGTGTGTGGCTTAAGGGGATAAGATTTTCTTTAGGTGGAGCATGTCCATCAATTCTAGGTTGGACATGGTCTTGTATGTCAGGCAGAGATCACCTCTGAGTAGGCAGTATAAAACTGAATACAGCTGGAGTTTCTTCAGTTGAGCTGCAAAGGGAATCTGTTTGAGGCCAGTGATCCTCTTGGTGAGGTACTTCTGTGGTCTTTCCAGCTATTGCAGGTGTCTTGTAAGGTACATCCTAAATGGGGCGTTGTACTCTATGATGGGTCTGATGAGTGATGAGTAGAGGGGCACAATGACCTCTTTTGATCTGGATGTGAACCCTTTTGTGATTAGGTGGGCCACGGAGAAGGATTTTCTAACCACTTTGGCAATGTGATTATCAAAGGTGAGATTACTATCTACTTGGGTCCCCAGATCCCTTATTACGTCTTCCGTATTTAGGGGACTATGACCTATGTGGTAGTTTGTGGGTACATTGTTTTTTCCAAAGAGGATGACTATGCACTTTTTGGCATTTAGCTTGAGGCCATGATTTTGACACCAGTTAACAGTCTCAGTGAGACCCTTTTGGAGGATGTCTGTGTCAGCTGGAGAGTCAATTATAGCCCCTAGTTTGCAGTTGTCTGCAAACCTGGTCAGCCATAGTCCTCCTGTGCTCGCCTGTACCTCTGAGAAGTATATGCCAAACAGGAGGGGGTCCTAGGACTGAGCCCTGGAGAATGCCACTTGTAACCGGTTACGAGTCAGACGTAGCTCCTGCAACTCTCACCATGTGGGTTCTGTCCATGAGCCAGTTGGCAACCCATCTTGTGATGTCGGGGTTTATGTTCAGGCTGGTGAGCTTGTCTATAATACCAGAATGGGGAATGGTGTTGAAGGCCTTAGCAAGGTCTAGATAGGCTGTGTGTACCACCTTTCCCTTGTCTATAGCCTTGGTAACTGTCTCAAAGAAGTCCACCAGGTTTAGGAGGCATGAACTGCCCTTAACAAAGTTGAACTGGGTAGGATTCAGTGTTTGGAGGTTCCTAATGTCTCTATTAATGAGTTCCATGATGATGCGCTCCATAGCCTTGCAGTCCAAGCTAATCAGGCTTATAGGGCGATAATTCCCAGGGTCTGTTGTGGCTCCACCTTTAGCGACGTGGAATAACCATTGCTATGTGTGCCACTCTATGGGTACATAGCCTGTGGAGAGGCTGAGTTTGAACACTGTGTTTAGGTGAGGGGTTAGTTCGTCTTTGAGCTTGTATAGGATGAAGACTGGGACACTGTCAGGTCCCATTGATGCTGTGTTTTTGGCTTTGGAGAGGGCTGTTTTAACCTGAGTGTCTGTGATTTCAGGGGCTCTACATTTTTCTGGTATGATTATGGGTCCTTTTGGGGGGTGAGAGGGGGGTGAAGTTTGCGCTGAACCTGTCTGCCAGAATGTTGGCGATATTGGTCGGTTCGGTGTATTTTGTGCCATTCTGCACTAACTCCAAGCAGATCTGAGCATTGCCACTTAGATTCTTGACATAGCTAAAGAATGCCTTGTGGTTTTCTTCGGAGTCCTTGGCAATTTTTCTTTCAAAGCTCGCCTTGGATGATTTTATGAGGGATCGTAGTTTCTTGCTGATACTGATCAGAGATGTCTTCCCTTCTTGGGATTTTACTCTTTTTTGTACTAGTTTCCTCCTCCTGTTGTATAACTTGTTTATGGCAGGAGTCCACCAGACTGGTTTCCTTTTCTTTGAGGAGTGAGTCTTGGTTTTGCTTGGGATGGCACGATCCATGCATTCTTGTAGCTGCCTGTAGAATGCATTAGTAAAGGATTTTGCAGCTTGGACAGTGTTATCCTTCAGCATGGGGGCTTTGAAACTTTCCATCTCGGTCTTAAGTAACATGAAGTTTGCTTTTGAAAAGTTTTTCATGGTGGTTTCCTTGTCTGGAAGTGGGAGCAGAATGTGGATATCCAAAGTAATTTGTTTATGGTCAGATCTAACCAGCAAGGAATGACCTCCAGTGTGGAACACCAGTAGCACATGTTGGTATTGACCAGGTCCAATATGTTGTCTCCTCCGGTGGGAGTGTTGACCAGTTGAACCAGGGTGTTTGAGTTTATAAATTCTAGGAAATGTTGGGCAAGGGAGTTAGTACTTGAGTAGTTCTCGCAGTTAATGTTTGGGTAATTGAAATCACCCAATATTAGGGTGTTTGGTAGGACCTTTATGTTTCCCAGTGTTTCCAGAAATGCAGAATGGGGGTCCTGGAACATGGTGGGTGATCTGTAGCATGCTACAATTTGAATTGCATTTTTGCCCGTTGTTAGTTGCACATGGATGATCTCTGAAGCATCGTGCTGTTCCAGTAACTTGGAGGTGTGGGTATCCTTGTTGAATATGGATGCCTTTTATATTTCAGTTTGGGTTCTGTGGCCAAAATGTATGGTATGAGTTGTAGCCTGGTAGTGCTGGGGTGCTCTCTGGAGCTTTAAACCAGGTTTCTGTTACTGCACATATATCGATTTTCTCCATACTGAGGAGTGCCTCGAGTGTGTGCATTTTGAGGTTTAGACTTCTGGCATTGAGTAGCATTACCCTCAGTTTTTTTGTTTTGTTTTTTGTTACTTGTGCTATTTATGGCAGTGGGTTTGTCTTTTGAGCCTTGCCTAAAAAAGGCACTATGGGGCTGGCAAGAGCATTGGCCAGTATTCAAAGGCCTAAAATTGACAGGTGCAAGCCGTCTTTTGCGAAGCAGCATGGCTTGTTGAGCATGTCATCCCACGTGGACAGACACTGGATCCCCTTTGAATGACACCAGAAACTTAGCCAGTTGTTGAAATCGAGAATTTTTTCTTTACACCGTGGTATCATTCTTGGTGAGGGCAGGATGCTACTCAGGGTCAGGGTCATACCGGCCTGGGCTACATGATCAGAGAGCTCTTCCATGTCTCTTTTCATGTAGTTCAGGGAGGTACGGCTCAGGTCATTCACACCAACGTGGACAATGAAGAGTCATATTTGTACTTGTTCTGGAGTGACCTGAGTGCTTGTGATATGTGGAGGATCCTGGCACCCGACAGGCAGCTAACAGTAAGTCAGCCTAGTGAGTGGGACATCAGTGTGCCTGACTATAGAGTCACCTATTACTAGTATGTTGGGTATGTTATTTTGCCTTAAGGGCTGTGATTCCATGGCACATTGGTTTTGTGAAGTATATGTTTCATGATTTGTGTTGGGGGGGTGGAGGTTGCTTGGTTGTTTGCTTTGGACGTCTCTGCTGGTTTTGCAGATTTTTATTTGGAGCCCCCGAGTATGTTTTATGTATTTATGTGTGTTGTTTGCCGGTGCTGGTGTAATGGGTCTATGTGAGACTGGTGGTGTGATGCAAGTATTTCCCTTCTCCTCTTGACTGTCTGATCCAGTCTTGGGTTGAGAGAGCTTAGCCTCCAGTTTAGCTGTATAATTGCATCGCTCACAAGTATTAGTGTTTGGTGATAGGAGAAGAGGGCTGTCTGTGTACATGAGGCAGTTGTAACATTGCCTCAAAATGCCCAGATTCACCAGTTGGTCTGGAGAGTACACCTAAAACTTCCTTTGAACATGCCTGGATAGGTACAGTGAACTGTTTTACTGGATGGCTGTTAAGGTCGAATAGATAGCCTTGTCCTTCTGTGCAGTACATGAGTATCTAGTGCTAGGGTTTATAAGTGCTTGCTATCTGTTTTGAGCAAGTGTTGGGCTGAGAAATGAATGGCTTGAGTGCTTAAGTTGAAAGTTTGTCTAGTTCCAAGAGAAAAATTGAAGAGGAGACTTTGTTGAGTCGGGAATAGTTTTACTATAGCTAACAAAACTGGACAAATGCAGTATTTATAGCAGGGAAATGAAAGAGATAGAAATTAGCCCAAAATGGCCAATAAACTACTAATTTCTGGGCTGAAACCACTCCTCCAGGGACAGATAGGCTGCTCAAAGCTCTTTAACACACCTTTCGATACTATAGCCAAACTTACCACTTATTTTCCATTAACTAATTCTAATACTAACTTTTTTCCACAAACACCTTCTTCTTAGGATACTGCCACCCCCCTCCCTCCTTCTCTTTCTCCCCCATATCCATCATCCCTATAACTAAACTTCTAAAACTGAAACCTGACTCCACGGCCCCCTCAAGTTGCCCCCAGAATACCTCCAAATGTCAGCTAAATCCAGTGCCTATCCAGTCAGCATACTTCTCAATAGATTCCATCCAAGAATCCTATCTTCCCACTATCTGGAAAGAAGCTTATATTCTTCCCCTCTACAAAGGTGGTAGCAATACTGACATTTTTAACTTCTGTCCCATAGCTATTTTCTCGCCTCTCTCTAAAATCCTTGAAACATGTATCTACTATCAATTTCTACACTAGCTGCTGTCAAACCAGCTCCTCTCCCCAACTTAACATGGGTTCAGGCCAGGTCATAGCACTACTGCTGCCCTTATTTCCTTTATGGACACAGTCAATCAAGCCAGAAACGCTGGCAAATTTGTATCCTCACTCTTTTTTGACCTCTCAAAGGCTTTTGATACAATCTCCCACCTGCTACTCCTCAGTATCCCCCCCCCCCAATGCTAAACTGGTTCACTAACTATCTAACAGGCAGGCAACAATCTACTTAATGTCTCAACTCTTTCTCTCCATTCCTTGACTCTTTAACAGGTGTTCCCCAAGGCTCAGTCTTAGGACCCCTTCTTTTCAGTATCTTTATAAATGAGTTCCAGTCCATCATTAATAATGGATTTGTTGTACAATACACAGACGATTCAACCATTATCTGCTCTGCTAATTCAACATCAGAATTTCTGCAAATAACTCAGAATGCCTTTACTGCCACTGAAATGTGGATGGCCAATAATCACCTAGCACTAAACCCCAGCAAAACAAAATTGCTTATATTTACTCCCAAGAAAAACCTCTCTGTTAACAAGTCAGATTTCATCATCCATTCTCAGGATAACACCACCATCGAGGTGGTCTCCCACACTAAATTACTAGGTGTTATTCTTGATGTAAACCTGACATTCAACCTCCACATCCACAGTAATATTAAAAAAAAAACAAAGACTAGGCACCCTCTGCAGACACAAACACTTTTTTAACTGTGCTACTATCTGT
Source organism: Protopterus annectens (assembly GCF_019279795.1). NCBI lineage: Eukaryota > Metazoa > Chordata > Ceratodontiformes > Protopteridae > Protopterus > Protopterus annectens. Next base: position 1,145,785,170 of record NC_056733.1, on the reverse strand, counting down.
ACTCTCGCCTCAACCTTTCTCCTTCCATCTCTCTTGTATATAGCTCCTCTCCTTACCAACATCCAGTCCTCCTTAAAAACCAAGCTTGAGTCCTGCTACAACAAGGTTGCTAAGTTTACAACCAAAAAAAAAAAAAATACTCTTCCCACAACTGCATCTCCCTACAAAAGCTTAACTGGCTTGAACTTCCAAATTATCTAATCCATCTACAGCTAACTACAGTACATAAAATCATTTACAAACCCTCAGACTGCCCAGCCCTTTCATCCATTTTAACCCACTACCACCCAGATAGGCCACTCAAATCAGAAAATCAACTCCTCCTTCAAATAGACAAACCAAAACTCCCAGCTGGTGACATGCTTTATTCCTTTTCTGTTGCCACCCAATAGCTATCAGACCTTCCATTAATATCTCCCCCTTCAAAACATCACTGCACCAACACCTCTTCACCCATTGGCAATGCAGATGTTTTAATTCCCATCCTACACCATACGTCATATTAACTTACGATTCTTCTAGCCTGACTTATAATCTATTGATGCCTAATCAGTTCCAGTCTTCCTCACACCAACTATGCTGGCTGCTACTTCTAGGTTACCTTGTAAATATTTCTATATGACTGCTAATATCACTAAAATGTATAACAATATGTTTACTTGTTTAGTATGTACCCTTAAACTATGTTATCTGTATATATTGTGTATGTATATCCTTTCTACTCCATTGTTGCTTACTATTTCTCCATTTTGCTAACACTGCTTGCATGTACTATCCATTTTGAAATGTATGTACCATTATACTAACTGCCTTGCGGAGATTTTCTCCCCAGGCCTCCACTGAAAATGTTTTCTTTTGTCCCAGTGGACTTTCCTGGTAAAAAAATGCCAATAAATAAATAAATAAATAATATGAGACAAACATCTGTACATTCTGTGGAAATCTGCACAGTTGAGAGGTATGCTTACCACATATGCAGCTTGCAATCATATCTCTTCAGAATTAGTACATCGATGAAGTGTTGATGCATTCTGCAATTTGTGTTGCAGGATTAGAATCCCTTGTTTCCACTAAATACTGTAGCTCTGATTGAAACCCCCCTTTCCTTCCCTCGGAATAAATGATGCAGCAAAAATGCTATTTAGTTGTGCCAGCTGATTTTTTATGACTTGCAAGTCATGTTGTTCACAGTCAGGCTTCTTTCCTTCTGTGTCATAAAGCTGGCATGATCGGGTTTATATTTCTAATCGTTAACTTATTCTTTAATCTTTGAAGGTGTGCAGGTGAATAATAACATCTGTCACTTTTCTCTATTACTGATATTAATTTTTAGAATTAAGTTCCATCAACTGATATTAGTTACCCTAGTGATGCATTCCTGGTATAGATTTCCAAATAAAAACAGCGCAATCATTTCTTTATAAACTAGGCAGTAACCTATAAAACAGAATATAATGACAGCTCCTTACATCTTTCTAAACAGTTCAATTTGTTCAGAGATTTTTCTAGTAAAAAAATATTGTACCTTTTTATTGGTTTCAGGTGGCTTGTTTGAAGGCTACAAAATGCAGTACTATAGTCAACAATGTAACAAATCCCTGACATAGTGGAGGACATGGTGAATCTAATAAATGTCTCGAAAAGGGTGTCCAAATGGGCAGGAAGATCGCATTTGAGGCTCGCTGCATAAAAATGCAAAATATTGCAATCCAGCCACAATGGCCCTGGTGTGAAGAATCATCTAGCAGAATGAAACTGCTGGCAAGACAGCATGAAAAGCACCTAGGTGTGTTTATTGCTTCAGGAAGGACCACTGGGATTTAATGAGAAGGCCAGAGAAGCACTGAACAGGATGTTGTAGTACATCATCAAGGAGATAAACCCCAAAAGCAAGAATTGGATAGCCCACACCTTAAGTAAGGTGTGTAGTTTTAGAGGACAAATAGGGAGAAAAACATCAGGTTGCTGGCAAAAGCCTAGAAAAAAAGCCATCAGAAGGGGTTGTGGCTTGGAGAGTGAAGTGACATAGAAGCTGTGATTGTTCTCACTGGCCTTCATAAAGACATCACATATGGAAACACAAGTTAATGTTGGAGAAGTGGGTCATCCTGAAAAAGGAAGGTCAGGGGGAGCAGAAGATACAGGCAACAGATGGTAGGCACCAACTACTCTCTTGGATCTATGACAGTATGCCTTCACAGAGAGTTTTATGCACCCATGAAAAGGATCTGTATATGTGAGGGGCTTTTGATCCACACAATGGGAATGCAAGTGAAAACTAAGTTATCTGTCTAAACTTTTTCCCCAGGGGCAAAATGGTACAGCTGGAGGGAGACCTGCAGAAATGTGTGGAGTGAGGTTAAATAGACTACACCTAATTTAACATGCTTTGCAGTAGACTGCACCCAAAACCAACCCCTTTAGGCATAATGTGACTTACTCACAAGCACATGCTATACAGATAAGCAAATGCAGGTGTAGGTGTGACTTACCCACGTGTTTAAAACATACTATAAAGATAAGTAATTGCACGTGTTGTGTGACTTACCCACATGTTTAAAACCTGCTATACAGATAAGTAATTGCAGGTGTAGTGTGACTTACCCACGTGTTTAAAACATACTGAACAGAAGAGTAAATGCTCTATGACATTGATTTGTATCAGTCTGTATCATCATTTCACTCCAATAACCCTCAAAGCAAATTTTGCTTTTGCTTTTTGTTTACACATACGGTTGGTTAATATGTAATACCTTTTATGTGCTGATAAAACAGCTGTTTTCAACCAACATCAGCTGTTTACACAATGACTCATCCCTCTATCACTGATTATGATAAAAAATCATTAAATAACCTGCCTTGTCAAACAAACAGGGATATAAATCCTATTTCCCACCTGTCTCCAAAACTTCTTAATAAACACAGATATCCCTTCTGAAGAATACTTTAGAATTTTTACATACCACACCAACACAAGTATATTTATTTATTTATCATTTTAAAATGCATAAACATGAGACACATACAATGGCACTGAGCTATTCTAGAAGCAACTTAGAAATTAGTAAAAAAAAGGCTTTGATGCTAGTCAGTAGGAAAGCAGAACATTTGCAAAAATTAGATATGATTGCATTTATTTATTATTTGACATTTGTTAATTAGGTAGATAAACTGGTCCAATTACCCTTTTGAAAACCAACTCGGACTAGAGATGGACAAATAGAATACAGTTTAAAATGTATAACGTTACAGTTTGACATGCTAACATTATACAACAAATATAGTGCAATACACAGTTTACATATAGTTACCTTACTCAAAATATGGTATGTATACTAAACCTCAGAAATGTTTTGTAATAAATGGTGACAGTTTTAACAGAGAGAGAGAGATATATTCTATACTGGTATAATATTGCCTGAAGCATATCTGCAGCAGGACAACTTTTGCTATTTATGACTTGTGCAAAGAGAAGGAGAGAAGCGTAGAGTGAGATACCATCATAAAGGCAAATAAAGGAGAGTAAGGCATAACAATAATGTGCTTGTAACATCCCTGCTCTGGGCCAGTAATCAAGGAGCCTCAATCCTTACACTGACACCAGTGAGCGACAGTCACTTGAAAGAGAAATAGATTCACACAGTATTTCTGGATGCAGCTCTCTCCACCAAGCACAATTTCCCTTAACAGCACACAGGGAACACACTTAGTCTGGGAGCTGGGTTTCCCTGTCTCTCTCCAGCCCCCAGTAAGACTTCCAACCGGCACAGCTGTAGAGTTGAGTCCTCAGCCGAGTGTTCCAAGCCAAGTCCTCCACCGCCCTCTCTGTGAAAACAGTGCTCTGTGTCCCTGCTCCAAGTAGCTAACACACACACATACTCTTTGAGATTTGATTTTCACACACACACACACACACACACACACACACACACACACACACACACACACACACACACACACACACACACACACACACACACCTGGGATAAGCTGGCACAGATTACCAGCTATTTCCCTCTGCCCAGACTATAACTGCCACCAGAATACTCTAAAGCCAGCTACTCTAAGGCTCTTACAAGAGTACCCAATTGCACTGAGTAAAATTAATACTAATACAAATGGTAGTGTTTGACCAATGCAGCAAGGCTTTCAGGAGCGGCCACAATGTCACCAAATAAATATAAGTACTCTGAAAGGTTAAAATATTCTCTAGAAGACCAGCCACAGTGAAAAGTTTAAATATATTTAATAAATAATAAAATAACATGAAAATTCTAAATAACTATTTACAATAAACTCCAGAGTTTAAGTCACAGGAAACATTAAAAATAATACAGATGGATAGCTTCACACAGATACAAAAAAACAGTACTTAACTAATTTCACTATATTTTCCTGACTGATCTATAGAATTACTCTTCCCTGGTTACTTACTAAAGCAAGGCAAGATGTGGGTAAGTGGTATTTCTTCTTTGTCAGGTTTCAAAAACAGCCTGCTCTGAGACTTCTGTCTCATCTAGTATTAAAACATCATTTCAGTGCTGAATTACAGAATGACATCACATACATCTGGTCATCTGACTCTGGTTCTCACACTATCCCTTTTGCTAGAAACTGAACCAGAATTTAGTACATATGCATTGCCATACACACAGATAGAGCTTTGCTGAGACATGTTATAGCATATGGAAGCTATAAAATCATTTCAAAACATATTCCTTTCCAGGGTAGCAATTAGTTCACCCATAACGATAATACAGTAGGATTCTTAGTCCTGGTTTCAAAGACATTTCATCATTGGCTGCAATCGGGACTGTAAGATGCAATCTTTATGCCTTAAACCAAGTAATTTAATTTCAGACTATTTTTCAAATGTAGCTGGACTGAGATTAACCTCTCCTTTTCCAGTATCCTCTGTTATGATATATTCATTTCAACAGTTGCAATACAGTCTGACATACAGGTGTATTTCATTTCTGTCCAGCAGGACCCACTGTCAGTGCATTTTTAACACAAACAGCTTTCACATTTTCAGCACAATCATCTGTACAAATCAGTTTGATATACAAATTACATATAATTATTTAAAAAACTCCAGCTAGCTATGCTGGCCTATGTTACACATCCACTGCCCTACTTCTCCTGGGGCAGTTGGCAATACATCATCACAGTGCCAAATAAGAATAAGGCTATAGATCTGAGATGGGAAAAGAGAGAGAGTGGAAAAATGAGAACAGGAACATCAAATATAGTACAAAGTAAAGCTGTGCCATGTGTGTAGTCGCTATTTAGTTAGTTGAATAAATGAAACATTTTCTTGTAAGCAATACCTGCCACTGAAGCAGAGGTAAGCTTCTGGGGATAATGGGGTAGAAAGAGATGTGTTGTAGACTGCAGGTTAGTGGTAAAAATCTACCCAGAGATCTAACTTAAGTCATCTGCAGCAAGAATAGGAAAGTGCTAGAAGCAGCGGTAAGAGTGAGGCAGGTGGAAATCTGTTCTTACACTTTGGATGTTAAGAGGAGACAGCAGCTTTTTCATCAGACAGAAAGGCATATCAGCATTTATATGTGAAAAAGTAGTGAAAATTTTGGGAAAAACAAACAGTGGGAAGCACTGCAACGGTGCTGACCACAGGAATGGGATTAATTGGTAAAAATGCTTTTCTGCTTAGTCTGACAAGTGAGATAAATAGACTTGTACTTTGCTACACAAACTAAGAAACTGTATTGCTCTGCTAACACTCAGTGTGCATGCATAAACATTTTGTTTATACACCACGACCTAATAAACAGACCAGCTTTAAATTAAATCTCAAAGTGGACTGAGATGCTAAGATTGCTGCTAAATGATATTATAAAGAATTTAAAAGATAAGATAGTTGGGGTGGTACACATACTCATTTCTGTACACTTCAGAGTCGTTAGGACAAGCTGTTCTAACAAGGTAGTGAATACTCTGTTTGGTAGGGGAAGAACTGCTGTTTGTATTATGTGGCAGTACAAGTGAAAAAGTGCTGCACTGATGTATCTACAGGAGAAAAGCAGAACTGATTAGCCTCATTAATCCTAACAGTAAAGCACAGTTAAGTGGATTTATATACTAATCAACAAACAGGGCAACTACTTTGCAGTGACAAGGATTGCCCCCAGGGTTGCAAACCAGATACTCCTGACATTATTTTATATTCTCAATCCAACTGGTTGATCAATAAAAAAGGGTCTGTTACATTGGCGATGACCTTTCCCACTAACTCCAACTTGGTGGATATGGACAGTCTGATGCCATGTAGAAATTGCCTCATGTTTACTGATAACCAGTTAATTCTCAAACTAACTGATATAGTATGTGAGATGTATTTACACAATGTCACTGTAGGCAAAGCTCTCACATAAAAGCACTTCTAATGTCAATAAGGTTGTCAGTAGTACACACCCTGCACCCATCACACACAATTCAAAGCAGACACATAGACCCTCATATGCTGAGGCACTTAAATATAATCTTCCTAAACTCCAAAGACCTCCTAGACAAACTACACATAACAAACACCCTCAGCACCTGCAAATGCACTCTTTCAAAACAACACCCACAACAACACATATAGGCACATCTCATAGAACCTCTACTTTTAAGCCTATAAGGCAAGCCACAACACAATCCAACATTTTGGTCATTGAAGACTTCAGTGTGAGACACACTGACGTCCTTCTCACCAGGCTGAGTAAGGAGAAAGTCACGGTCAGTTGCTTATCAGGGGCCAGGATCTGCCACATTACACATGCACTCATGTTATTGGACCACAATTACTATTATGACTCCATCATAATCCATGTGGGTGTAAATGACCTGAGATATACCTCCCTAGACTATACGAAGAGAGACATCATGGAGCTCTTGGAATATGTGTCAAAGGCTGGTATAGCCTAGCACTGAGCAGCATTTTACCTTCTTCAAGGATGATGCCACAATATGAACAAAAGATGACTGACTTTAATAATTGGCTTAGTTTCTGGTGTTATTCTGAGGTGGTGCAATATTTGTCAACATGAAAGGAAATGGTCAACAAGCCACAGTGTTTTGCCAGGGATGGTCTGCATCTCTCCCCTCTAGGTTTTTGAATATTAGCTAAAACATTGTCGTCCCCCATAGTACCTTTTTAGGCAATGCCAAACTGAAAGTACTTCTGACATAGCAAATCAAAACCAGCTCAATGCTAGGAGTCTAAACAAAAAACTCGACTCCCTTGAAGCTCTCTTCACCTTAGAGAATGCTGACATCTGTGTAGTCATTGAAACAGGGTTTAAAGCTGCAGACAGCACACTGCCAGTGCAAGGTTATAATGCTTTCCAGCTACTATACAGACTGGGACTAAAGGTGGAGGTGTAATTTACATCAAAAATAAATATACCTCAAGACTGGTCAAACAGCAAACCTCTCAGCTGTACAGATTTTCGCAGAATGTCCAGATTTTTGCCTCATATTTTTAGTCCGTTTCACTTAAAATTATGGATATCTGGGAAATCATTGGCAAATTGCTCAGGGTTGAAGTCACAAAATAATGACGGGCATTTGATTTTCAGACTTCATACCCTTCAGAAATCCATGCTTATGCACAAACTGTTATTCTATCAACTTTCTAAGTTTGTAAGAGCAATATTTAAAATGTGTCTCTATTTTTGGGCCTCCCCCCCCCCCCCCCATTACTTATGGCTTTATCCACATTTCTTGCTCTAAGAGGATGAGAGGTATGCAAACAGGACAATGCACTTGAGCTTCTCCATGTTCAAATCACCATAGGCAAAATCAAACAACACTTCCTTGCAAGCTATAGGCCCCCCTCTATGATCCAAGTAATCCATACCATATATTTAAACTTATTGGAAGCACTCACTATCCAACCCAATACCATATTCATGGGTGACTTTAATTATACCACTGTTAACTGGGAATCCTATACAAGACTAAGCCTACAGGCACAGAGATTACTTGATTATGTAAACACAAACTCTCTGGACCAGATTGTCAATCCACAGCCTTCCTGAGAACACTGGAAAATAATTTATAAACTCAAATGCTATGGAACAACTTGTTACCACTCCCACAAGAGGGGAAAATATACTGGGCCTGATCATCACCAACATGGGGACTCTATGCTCCAGACCAGAAGTGTATCCCTCACTGGTAAGATCAGACCATAAACTAATCTCACTGGATATTCACATCCCAACCCCACCCCCTGCCCAGAAAACCACAGTGAAAAACTTCTCTAAAGCAAATTTCACACTCCTCAAAACCGAGGTGGAATCCTTCAAAGCCCGGGCCTGTGGAAAATACAGCCCAGACCGCAGAATCCTTTATAAATGCATTCTATGAACACCTTCAGGAATGCATGGATCATGCAATCCCAAATAAAACCAAGACCCAATCCTCCAAAGGCAGGCATCCTGTCTGGTGGACCCCAGCCATAAACAAACTATACAATAGAAGGAGGAAGCTACTACATGATAGAGCAAAAATCCCAAAAAGGGAAGGCATCTCTGATCAGTATTAGCAAAAACTACGGGCACTCATAAAATCGTCTAAGGCCAGCTTCGAGAGAAAAATTGCACAGGACACTAAGGATAATCACAAGGCTTTCTTTAGTTATGTTAGGAACCTGGGTGGGAATTCCCAGATATGCTCAGAATTAGTCCAAAATGACAAAAAGTACACTGAACCCACAGACATTGCCAACATCCTAGCTGACAGGTTCAGTGCAAACTTATCCCCCCCTCCCCACCAAAAGGGCAAATATCTATCCCAGCAGAGTGCTGCCCCCCTGACATCTCAGATGCTCAGGTAAGAGCCGCCCTCTCCAAAGCAAAAAACACAGCATCAATGGGACCAGACGGTGTCCCGGGCTGCGTCCTTCATGAACTTCAAGAAGAGCTAAACTCAAACATAAAACTACTGTTCAATCTCAGCCTTACTACAGGATATGTACCCAAAGATTGGCGTACAGCAACAGTGGTCCCTCTCCACAAAGGTGGTGCCTCAACGGATCCTGGAAACTATCGCCCCATAAGCCTGACTAGCTTGGTCTGCAAAGCTATGGAAAGGATCATCATGGACCTCATAAATAAAGATATTGGAGACCTACAGACACTGGATCCTACCCAGTTCGGCTTTGTTAAGGGCAGATCCTGCCTCTTAAACCTGGTTGATTTCTTTGAAACAGTCACCAAGGCCATTGACGAGGGGAAGGTGGTCCACACAGCCTACCTGGACCTCGCAAAAGCCTTCGATACAATACCCCACTCGGGCATTATAGATAAGCTCACCAGCTTAAATATAAACCCCTGTGTCACTAGATAGGTTGCAAACTGGCTCAAGGACAGAACCCACATGGTTAGAATTGCTGCAGCCATGTCAGACTCCAAACCAGTTACAAGTGGCGTCCCACAAGGCTCAGTCCTGGGACCTCTCTTGTTCGGTATATATTTCTCGGAGGTACAGGCCAACATGGAAGGACTGTGGCTGACCAAGTTCGCAGATGACTGAAAACTGGGCACCATAATTGACTCTCCAGCCGACATAAGCATCCTCCAAAAGGGCCTCATAGAAACAGACAACTGGTGCCAGAGCCATGGCCTCAAGCTAAACGCCAAAAAGTGTATATTCATCCCCTTTGGCAAAAACAAAGTGCCCACAAATTACCACATAGGTGGTAATCCATTAGGTATGGAAGAAGTAATTAGGGACCTGGGGACCCAAGTTGATAGCAATCTCTCATTTGACAACCACGTGGCCAAAGTGGTTAGAAAAACATTTTATATAGCCCACCTAATCATGGAGGGATTCACATCTAGATCAGGGGAGGTCATCATGCCTCTTTACTCATCCCTCATCAGGCCCATAATTGAGTACAATGCCCCTTTTGGGATGTACCTTACCAGACACCTGCAGCAACTGGAAAGACCCAAAAAGTACCTCACCAAGAGGATCAAAGGGCTCAAACAGATGCCATATGCTGCTCGGTTAAAGAAACTCCAGCTCTGCTCAGTGGCATACCACCTGCTCAGAAGTGATCTGTGCCTGATGTATAAAGCCATGTCCAACCCAGAATTAATGGACATGCTGCACCTCAGAAAATCCAAATCCCATTGAGCTACGCGCTCAAGAGACTTGAACCTCAACACTGAAATAAATAGGACATGCTGGAGGGACAGATTCATAACCCAGAGGCTCCCTTCACTCTAGAATAAAATCCCAGTCCAGGTTAGACAGAGTCCCTCATTGACTCTCTTCAAGAGGAATCTTGATGAGTGGATGGAAGATCGTAGGTTTACCCCGGGTATCACTTCTGTGTCACTGTTAGACAGAGGCACAGTATACTAACCTTAAAAAAGGGCATAGCAAAATTAATTTAAAATGGGTGGCAAAAGCCAAACACATTCTGGCTAGGCTTATAAATGCCCTAGGGCAGACAGCCTAGTATGAACCTATGAACCTATGAACAAATCAGGGGTGCAAGCATACTGAATCTGGTCCTCACTAATATAGGAGAGTACTGTACACCCCCTAGTGTAATGTCTTCTCTGGTAAAGTCAGACCACAAAATGGTCTCCTTTGAAGTAAAGCTAAAACTTGAAACCCCACCTAACCCTGGAATATACAGGAACTACTCTAGCTAACTTCCTGCTATCAAGTCATAACCTAGCAAAATTTTAAGCCACCATAAACCCTGAGAGCACTGTTGCCTACCATAAAACCAGGAACCAACACAAAACACTTGAACTGTGAAATGCAGGGAGAACAAAAGAGTCAGCATGGCCAACCAGTCTATATGACACAGGTAATTAATAAAATAGTTTACGTGCTTTCGTCAAGATTACAACAATGACTTCATCAGAAACATATCTAAAAAACCGTCAGGGTTTTAAATGCCATTTCAAATTCATCACATGCAAAAAGACAACCAGTCAGTACCAATAATTAATCAAGCCACAATTAAGTTAAAGTCACAAAATAGTACAAGTTACTTTAAAAGCTAAAAAGCATATTTATGAGCATACACTAGACATTAGGAAAAACAATGTTAACAACTCATGAGCCAAACATGTTTCTAGATTCCCCAATCACAGTTTTTTATTTATGGGAATTGATACGGTAAGAGAGGATCCCCAGGGTGGACCATGGAAAATTTTATTAGAATATAAAGAACTTCTATGGCAAGTTAAATTACATGCATATACCACCCCTGGTTTGAATGAGAATGTGTCGATTAGTAGTATATTGAAATTAAAGTCTTTAGAAGTATAACATATTTTTTATTTTTATAATATGTTTAAACGACCACATTTTAGCTTTTAAAGTAACTTGTACTGTTTGGCTGTCTGGAATCACTATTTAACTGTATTCTCCAAACAGGCTTCATGCCTCATGAATAGAGAACAGCAGCAGTCATCCCTCAGCACAAAGGTGGGCCATCTAAAGACCCTGGAAACTACAGACCCATAAGTCTCACTAGTCTCATATCCAAAGGCATGGAAAGAATTATCATGGAAATGATCAATAGTGACATAGTAAACCTCGAGACACTGGACCCACCACAATTTGGTTTCATCAGGGGCAGGTCATGCCTACTCAACCTGGTGGATTTCCTTGAGAGGGTCACCAAACCAATGAATGAGGACAGAATGGTTCACACTGCCTACCTTGACCTGGTCAATGCATTTGACACAATACCCTATTTGGGCATTGTTGACAAACTAAAGAGGGTTAGGTACAAACCCTTATGTCACCCGGTGGAGAGCCAACTGGCTCACAGACAGAACCCAGGAAGTTAGAATTGGAGAGGCCACCTCTACATAGAAGCCAGTCACAAGGGAAGTCCCTCAGGGATCAGTCCTGGAACTGCCCCCTTTTGGCATTTACTTCTGTGAAGTCAAGGCCAATGTCAATGGCCTCTGGCTGACTAAATTTGCAGATTATTACAAATTAGGAGCTGCCATTGAATCCCACACCAACACAAATATTCTCCAGGAAGGGCTAACACAGACAAGCAACTGTTGTCAGAGCCATGGACTAAAACTACATGTGAAGAAATGCATAATAGTATCCTTTGGGAAGTCATCTTTCCCTGGTAACTATAATATTGACAACACACCCCTAAGAGTTAACTCAGTAGTCAGGGACTTGGAGACACACTAAGGCAGTAATTTAGCATTCATCCATAACATGTCTACAGTAGTGAGGAAATCATTCTATGTTGCAAAACTTATAAACAAAGGTATGGCATCTAGGTCTGAGGAAGTCCTTGTTCCACTGTATTCGGCATTCATCATTATCATTGAGTACAATGCCCCATTTGGTACGTACCTAACCAGGCATATCCAACAATTAGAATGTCTACAGAGGTTCCTCACTATAAGAATACAGGGCATAAGTAACATGTCCTATGCAGACCGCCTCAAGGCCCTATCCCTGTATTCTGTCTCCTACAGCCTGTTGAGGGAAGACCTATGCCTAGCATACAAGGCATTGTCAGACCGCACTCTGATGGACCTCCTGCATATCCACAAAACAAACAGCACCAGAATTACCCATTCTAAAGACTTACACACTGCCTATGATATAAATAGGACCTGATGGAGAGACAGGTATGTATCCCAGAGACTACCACATCTATGGAACAGGCTCCCCATCCATGTGAAGCAGAGTTCCTCCCTAACCCAATTCAAGGACAAATGGATGGGGAAAAGGAAATTCATCCCTGGTTTGGCACCTATGTCTCTAATGGGCAGAGACAGCATGCAGATGGTTCATCTCCCAGGCCCATGCTGGTAAACGTTTCATCTCCCAAGCCCCTGCTTACACTTATCAAGGGTACCAGAACTTGTCAGAGATTTAGAATGCATGGCTAGGCTTAAAAGGCCCTTGTGCTCATTAGCCTAGTAAACACCTAGGAAACTATGCACCTATGAAGGGAAAACTAGTTGTACAGGAACAGCTGGTCTTGATGTTGGCATACAAATTACTAAAATAGGTTGTTGTCATGACTTCTTATGCAAGATCCATGACAAAGATCAATGTGTTATAGACTAGGTCTGAAATCGTGTTGTGTCAGAGAAATCCTCTGAATTTGAGGTTCTGCGGTACAGTGATGTCACACTTAGTATATATAAGTTACAGAGATATTGAGGGTGTTGGTGTAGCCCCTCAAATTCAGTAGAGTAATGGAGCACGTCTCCTGGCAAAAACACATTTTATTACAACAGCAAGCTCCTGTATTTCCTGTTAAGCTGTTAGACTGTACTTACATGTTTGAGTATCAAACATTACATTTGTGACCTTTAGTCATGCTGTCTATATCTACAGCTAAAAGCAAAAAAAACTTAACTGAGGAGGACTGGATAGAAATAAACAATGAATGGGACAGACACAGATGGGCAAAATGACTCCCTGTTTAGCATCTAATTTCACTCTCAGCTTTAGGTCCAGGCTGCTACTGACCAGGGCGAAAGGTCTACTAGGTCTTCAACTCTGCCTCAGCTACCATTCGCTAGCAGGACAGATGGAAAAAGAGGCTGTAAAGGGAGTCTCGGAACTGAACTGCATGAAAGCAACAGAGCATCACAGAGGCTCTAAAGGGGGCCTCAGGACTGAATTCCTGAAAGTGTACATGACATTTCACTGTTGTGGATGCACCATGGCCAGGTTTATGGCTTTGCTGCGGTGACCTAGACTGGAAGCAATGGACAGAATAAAATGTTTAGCTAAGCACAGGTAAGAATTTTCTACTTCTGAAGCTGAAGGAATTTGTCACTCTGACTTATTCCCATATGGCAAACCTGGCACTTTGCCAGGGTCTGAACCTCAGAATATTGACATTTCACTTACTGTGTGAAAGCTACATACGTCAAACAAGGTCAGCATAAGGAGGTATTCCACTTTACCACAAGGTGCAGTAGCACTACAGTTCATTATATAAATATGTGTGGGAGTGGGGGGGTTATTATATAGCTAGCAGGATATTAGGAGGCACAGCACCCACCATGCAGGATGTGGAAGGATAAAAAACCATTACATGCTTTAACTAAATGAATTTTGGGCTACTAGCTACTTGTTTCATGGAAAAGACTATATAGCAACTAAAACAAAGAGTGACTCATTTTGAGGAACAAAAATTATGAACGAATCAGAAATTACATTACCTGGTTCTGTTGACAGATTCTTCATTACACCCATTCAGTATTAATTTTTGAAATCAGAAAAATAATCTTTTCCCTTCCCTGAAATAACCACTATCACATTTACAAGTTCCATTGCTGAGCAGTTTTTTTCTCTCTTAATTTGTTTGATATTTTCTTGTAGTTTTTTTTTTTAATTCCTTGACCTGAATTTGGCTCAGAATTGAACCCTAACCCCTTTCCAGAATGGAAACACTTCCTGCGTTAGAACACTCCTTTAGAATTCAGTTCTCAAAATGTCTGCCATTCCCTCATGACTGCAGTTCAATTCCAGGCTCTGTTAATATGTTGGTGAAACTTGAATTTGGTGTATATTCAGAAAATTTCAAACCAGGTTCTAGAAATGTATTCCTTCTGACCCTTTAGTCAGTTAGTTTACTTAATTAACCTGCAATTACTCTGTTTAGCTCCAGAATATTTTGTAACATTGCTACTGATTTCATGAGAATGGTTAACTAAATCATTATTACTATTGTTTCTGGAAATTAACATGTTTACACAGATTGCAAACTATAATGATTGTGCTGGCCTGCACGCATAAGAAACACTATTGCAGCTTAGCTACAAATTCAGTGTTATTTAATGGGCTGTTTTTTATTTCTAATGGCTGAACTATTATGTAGACTTGAAATTTATCTAGTGCAAAGATCTGGCATTTAACATTGTATGTTTGCCCATCTATACATCTGTTTATCCATCTAAATAATAAAAAAAAAATATATATATATATATATATATATATATATATATATATATATATATATATAATGTGGGTCCACTTCAGTATCCTGACTCTGAGACCAAAATACTGAAAACTCAAAATACTGCAACTCAAAATATCGAAAAAAACACAGTACAGCAACACTATATTGCAGGAGAACTACATACAGAAACATACTACTCATCTGCAAGTATAGGCAAGGGAGGCAAGCCTCCCTGCACTCCCCCCTGTGGAAGGCTGCGCACCCACACCCCCTGTTACTTAAATATATCAACTCCGAGATTGCATTTCACTACACTAAAGTGCAATCTTGGAGATTATATATTTAAGTAGCTGGGGGTGTGGGGGTGCAGGGGGGTTTGCCCCCTCTGTCTATACTTAGAGTAGAGTAATACGGTAAGTATTTTTATTTATTTCAGTATGCACTTGTGCTGGCATATAATATGTGTTGGTATCTTGTGTGTTTTCAGTATTTTGAGTTTTCAGAGCTTTAGAGATTTTGGTGTCAGTATTTTGAGTTTAGAGATTTTGAGAATCAGGATTCTGAAGTGGACCCATACACACACACACACACACACTATATATATATATATATATATATATATATATATATATATATATATATATATATAGACACACACACCCATATATGGACTAGTGGCATTCATCATTGACTTGACTAATGTCATGGCACTAATGCCAAAATGCAGAGGTCAGTTCTCTTCTGTGCATGCTGCGAGGTTAATCCTCAGGACACGCAACTTTAAAAAATGTTTTTGCAAGGGATGTCCCCGCATACACACCCCTGCTAAATATATATAGTAACTCTGAGATTACACAATCCCCAGGAAAGGGGCATATTCCCCATCCCTTAGGACTGTCCGTTATTGGACAACAATTGACTATCTGCATTGTCAACCAAAGTGTACTGACCATACAGAGGTCAATTTTATGTTTTATCTATACACAATCAATAGTAGTAAACTATATATATATATATATATATATATATATATATATATATATATATATATATATATATATATATATATATATATATATATATATATATATATATATATATATATATATATATATATATATATATATATATATATATATATATATATATATAGTATCTCAAGACTTAAACACCGAACACTCACTATACCGAAATATTAAAAAATGCATGTCACTTTACTGAAAATTCATAATACTGAATTTTCAGTAAGCTACAGTCAGTTTTTAATATAACCTCCACCACAACATTACAAACACCACCTCCCCCTAAACCTTAACTAAGTCACTAAGCACACACACCCCTGTAAAACCTATGCATAAGCAGGGGGCAAGCTCCCCTGCACTGCCCATGTGCCCCCCACACCCTTGCTACTTATATATACCAACTCCGAGGTCACACTACCATGAAATACAAAAAAACCTACCATTATGCACCCTACATTTACTTCGCACACCATCACGCATACACATGAAAAACACATACCACACATTCAAAAACACACCACCTTCAACACTATCACACACACACACACACACACACACACACACACACACACACACACACTCACCTATCTAACCCATCCAATTCCCAAACTTCCCACAAAACTATAAAACAAAAAACCCTACCCAAAATCCTTAAGCACTTACAACCTACCTGAATCTGCATACACAGACAAACATCATCTGCCATATCTAACTCCTAGATCACAATGCACCACCAACACAAACCACAACACACCACACCAACAGCAGATTTGGTAATATAAAACTCGGTAAAGTGCAGTTTCAATTAACTGTACTTTCGATATTTTAGTCTGGAGATACTGAAAGTCGATATTTCAGTATTTCAAGATTTAAAGGGGATCATATATATACAGGCAGGATGGAGTGGGTGAAGAAGAGAGTCAGGAGTGATTTTTGACAGACGAGTACCTGTAAGAGTGAAATGGAAGGTCTACAAGAGGGTAGTGAGACCAGCTATGTTATATGGGTTGGAGACAGTGGCATTGACAAAAAGGCAGGAGTTTGAGCTGGATGTTGCAGAATTAAAGATGTTAAGATTTGCACTGGGTGTGACAAGGTGGACAGGATTAGGAATAAGTATATTAGAGGGTCAGCCCAGGTTGGAAGGTTTGGAGACAAAGCCAGAGAGGCACGATTACGTTGGTCTGGACATGTGCTGAGGAGGGATGCTGAGTATATTGGGAAAAAGATGCTAAGGATGAAGCTACCAGGTAGCAGGAAAAGAGGAAGGCCAAGATAAGGTTTATAGATGTGGTAAGAGAGGACATGCAGGTGGTTGGTGTGACAGAACAAGATGCAGAGGACAGGAAGAAATGGAAACAGATGATCCGCTGTGGCAACCCCTAACGGGAACAGCCAAAAGAAGATGATATACACACACATATATATATATATATATATATATATATATATATATATATATATATATATATATTCTTAAAAATGTGTAAATAAAAAATGTTGACAGACATAAGCTCACCAAGAAAATTTATCTCCACCAAATTAACTCCTCATAAAGGTAAAACTCACTATCAAACGTGACATTCTCAGAAATGAAATCCCAATACTTTAAAAACAACCTAAATAATTACTTCATATGGGGGGGTAAACCCCTGAGCTCCTACACACACACACACACACACACACACACACACACACACACACACACACACACACACACACACACACACACACACACACACCTTATTTAGTTATATCAATTCCATAATCACATTAACTCAGAGAAGGGTGAAATCGCCCAAAAGAAGAGAATCATTGCCAGTGCACGCTTAGAGATATTGCAACAGCAAGGATTGACAGGAAAAAACAACAGTTAAATAAGGAAATCCTCATAGGTGTGATATCAAAGTATACACCACCAGTCATTAACAACATTACTTCCATCCATAAATTTTGGCTTCCTATGAGTACAACGAAAACGCATTATGTCAAATGTGTTTTCGTCGACAAATGTAGAGCGAACAGGCAATACAGCAAAGTGGCTGTTCAGTGAATTCTTTCCCTGGGAAAGAGGTCACTTGACCGCTTCGTTGTTTTGCCATGTTCCGAAGTGTAGTGTGGCCCCTTGTCCGGTATAGGTCCCAAGCATGATTGTGCAACAGTTACTGACCTTAGGGTTAGGGTGCGGGTTAAAGTAAGTGCATATGTATGAAAGTGTTTACTGTTTTATATTTTGTGTTAAATGTATGGTTGAATTACATGTGTATGTGTTTTCAGTTGTTTACTTTTGATTTGAGTGGGATAGAATTAGGGTTAAGGTAAGTGTGTATGTGTTTGGAGCTGTTTATGTAAATGTGCGAGAGTTACTAACCTTAAGGTCAGGGTGCGGGTTAAGGTAAGTGCATATGGTTTAAAATGTTTACTGTTTTTTTTTTCATTAAATGTATGTTTGGGTTATGTGCATATGTGTATTTAGTTGTTTACTGTTTTTTTGGGGGTATAATTAGGATTGGATATGTGTGTATGTGTTTGGAAGTGTGTAATGTATCTTTTTTCCGGGGGTTGGAACAGCAATTTCTTTCCCTAGGAAAGAAATCGCTGTTCTTTGGATTCTACATTTTCAGCTTTTGCTGAAAATGTGTCGATGTAACATTGTTCGCTGTTTTAAGCATTCGATGTTGCAATATAGACCCATAAATTTTCCCTTTATTTGTAGTTTAACACATTGCTACCTTTTTCAAACATCTACTTTTGACATTTTTCATGGTCAACCTCAACCTCGACCATACCAATTAGTCATTTTTGCTTCTATTAAGTGATTTTATATGTAAATCTATTTACAGATATACATACACATACATACATTTCATATATACATATATTTAAATATGTGTGTATGTATATATATATATATATATATATATATATATATATATATATATATACACACACACACGCACACAAAGAAGTCTGCAAATCATTTTAAATTGTACTAAACTTAATTGTGTTACTGTACATCTTTTTAATCAATTACATCAGTAAATCAGTCAGTTAAGTACTGTCTGCTTTCTCTATCAATAATTATTTTAATGTGAAAACAATTAATTGAATTATACGGCAGATGTTTCCTTAAAATAGAGTGATACATGACAAGGCATTTCTTAAAAAAAAAACAAGTTACCCTCATCAACTTGATTATTGCTCCATTGCAGATAAATGAAGAATGACGGACGTCCACAGTCTGTTATGATAGTGTTTGAGTCTTTGCAATTTCCACATGAGATATTCCAGTACAGGAACAGCTGAAAACTTAAACTATCGAAGGCGTGTAATCAGAAATTTACATTTTTGTACTCACAATCTCATATTGATGCATCATCAACTTAAAATTTAAGGAACCCACATGCTTCTTCAAACAGTGCTCTATACACTTTACAAAATTATGTATTATTTTTTAGCAGTTGCCTCTTACAAACACAAAAAGCAGTTGTTTTAAAAAAGAGTAATCAAACCCATAAGCATTTTTAACTCTGTACTTGTGCTCATTGACAGCTGTGTCCATGCTTTGTTTTGGTTTAAATATCCTGGTGTGTGGCTGGCTTCCTCTTTCTTGTTGTCTGATTATACCACCAGGGCAGTTCCTAAAATGGAGCCTTCTGCGCACTTGATAAGCAGTCTCTGATTCTTTATCTGCTGAAGTTTTACTTAATCTATAACATCTGCAATCAGTCAGTTAATTACTATATACTTTATTAATAATTTAACCATTGCTAAAGTATCTTAATGTCCACTCTATAATGTGGATAACAGTGTTGGTTAATCATTCAACTTGCAACACTCCAGATAGTGCTCAGTAAATATTGTACTTTTATTACCAGTGGCATAAAATGGAATGTTACCATCTGTCCTGAAAGAGGGCAAAGCTGATAGTTGCCCCTGTCATGTTCAAATTACTATATCTCAGACTTAGTAAAGATTGTATTTTTATTATCAATGGACATAGAGTAGAATATTACCAAATCTCATTGAAGGGGACACATTGTATTCTTTTCAACCTTAGGGTAAAGCTATTAGTTGTCCCTTTTATTTTCATATTACTATACCTTAGACTTTGCACTGTTCTTTTTAGAATCCTCCACTTTAAATGTTACTCATGAGCCTTACTCTGTTCTGTGTCTTCCTCTCAAGCTCTCTGATCACCCATGCTTTACCGTTGTAAACAGTAGTTATGGTTTCTCAATATGTGGTTCTCAAATTAGAAATTATTTCCTAATCTCCACCTGACAACCAATCTCCCTCAAAACTCTTTCAACCCAGATAAAGGCCTTTCTGTTTTCTTAAGCAAAATGGCAATTTTTCTCTGTCCTTGCTTAGATCCATATCTGTTACTGGACAGAAGATCATGTAATGCTTGTACTAAAAAGGTGACCATGAAATATATGCAATACATGTTGACTTATATGGTTAATTGTTTTCAGATTCACTTATTTTGTCTTTTGTACTGTGACTAATAAAAAAGGTGTTAGTGGTCCGACCTCTGCAAATGCAAAATTAAATAAATAAACAAATACACCTTCCAGGTACTAGTTTATACAACTTTAAAGCATCGTATGGCTTCTGTAAGCTATTGTCTTTCTTGGAGAGTCTTAGAAAAACATGTACTCAGATGAGTACACCACATAGGCCTGCCTACACTATATTATTCCATTATATGTTATCTCGGTAATTTTTAGAAAATTTCAAGTATACACTTTTCATAGGAATCAGAATTTTATTAGCAGCATGATCTATATTTGCAACTGTGATAATGTAACGAGAGTGAAGGCCAAATCATTTTCAAAATTATACAGCATACATTTTTTTCATACAGATTTCTTCAAGTGCCAAACAAGTAGCCCTGAATGTTTGTGGAGTTCATGCTTCCATACAGGAATCTTCAAATGACAAACAAATATACCTAAATATGTGTACAGTTTATTTATACCAACAATGTTGCTGATATTTCCCGTGAACTATCTTTATATTTTAACTTTTTCTATATGCTCAAGAAAGGTGAAGACCCAGTGTAAAACTAGAGCTCAAGAATGTTTTTTCACATTAAAGCTTAAATGAAATGTATAATGTATTCATGTTCCCAAGATTCAGCAGTCCCCATATTGTGAAAGAAAACAGTCCTGTAGCCCAGTCCAGTGCCTTCTTGTTGTGCCTTATAATATCTATATATCCTGAATAATGCATCACTTCTATAGCACATCTAACAAGTAGGCAAGAAGGTATATAATGTCTTGCCAGTAGAGAATATCTCCAACTGTATTCATGATCTGTGGTTTTGAACACAAATGATTACAGCATTTTTCCATTTTACTAAAGGTCACAGCATGCATTTGGACGTGACTTTCCTGATAGTCATAAATGAGAAAAGGAACACTGGCACAAAAGACAGAGCCACCAGGCCTGTTAAGTATCCCGTATCCATAAGTATCAAACATATTTGCATGAAAATGTTTCTGTTGTCCTTATATAGTCCTGCTTTATCCCTCATGTATGGTATTCCGCAAAAGGTACCCTTACAACTGTATGGTTTATGAGTGATGTAGGCTTCACATACAATGATGACTTCTGCCAGGCAGGCTGGAGACACAGAGGAATGATTAATTTCTTTGTAATCAGGAAACCTCCTGTGAGTGCAAATGAATATTCTGTAAAGGGCATACGTCATTAAAGAGCAAACAGGAAGGAAAGATGATTCACCATCTCAAACACGGCTGATCAAGCAGAAAAGTCAAACGTAACAGGCAGTTATTGGCAAAGTGCTATATAATGTATTAATGGGATGTGGATCCTAGGTAGCAAAAATATGCTATAAAATACCAAAATTAGTTATATAAAACAAATATTCTAGTTTCATGTAAACACTGTTGTAATAACTACTGAGATGAAAGCATGGGCATTAATTAAAGACTAGCTGGTGTGTGTAACAGACACAGCACTAATAAAGATAATGTGGAATTAAGATTCAGCAGCTGACACATTCTGTACCCAAATCAACTTCTTAAGCAATTTGTCTACTGGCCTCAGTGATGTTTCTAGATACAGCCTCTTTGTACCTAGAAGGTAGAGATTTAATGAGAAAAAAAGCACAAAGCAGTAGTTTAACAAAAGTTTGCTAACTTTTCAGATGTCCACAGTTGGACATTTCATTTTGTACAGAAACATGAGATTATGTAGGAGAAATCATACCTACAATCACTGTAGAGGAGCAAAGGAGTGATCTTCAACTTGTTAACAGAATAAAGATTTGCTTGTAGAATTTTAGTTGCTTCTATTGTTTCATATTATATTAGTATCTTTCAGCTACAGAATCACCATTTTATGCAGCAACTATAAGAATGTTGGGTAGAGGAATGGTGAGGATGCAGGGAGTACAGTTGGTAAAGGTGGACGAGTTTAAGTACTTGGGATCAACAGTTCAGAGTAATGGGTAATGTGGAAGAGAGGTGAAGAAGAGAGTACAGGCAGGGTGGAATAGGTGGAGAAGAGTGTCAGGAGTGATTTTTGACAGATGGGTACCAGTAAGAGTGAAAGGGAAGGTCTACAAGAGGGTAGTGAGACCAGTTATGTTATATGGGTTGAAGACAGTGGCATTGACAAAAAGGCAGGGGTCAGAGCTGGATGTGGCAGAGGTAAAGATGTTAAGATTTGCACTCGGTGTGACTAGGATGGATAAGATTAGGAATCAGTATATTAGAGGGTCAGCTCATGTTGGACAGTTTGGAGACAAAGCAAGAGAGACGAGACTGCGATGGTTTGGACATGTGCTGAGGAGGGATGATGGGTATATTGGGAAAAAGATGCTAAGGATGGAGCTGCCAGGTAAGAGGAAAAGAGGAAGGCCTAAGATAAGGTTTATGGACGTGGTGAGAGAGGACATGCAGGTGGTTGGTGTGACAGAGCAAGATGCAGAGGACAGGAAGAAATGGAAAGAGATGATCCGCTGTGGCGACCCCTAACGGAAAAAGCCGAAAGATGATGATGATGATGATGATAAGAATGTTAGAAACTATTTGCTGTCCTAAAATCACATGAAACACGTGAGGGATTCCTGAAGGTTGACACAAGGTCTATGCTCTGTGTATACCTTGAAGTAACTTTTCTGGATTCAGTAACAACCCTACCATAATACTTTTGCTGTCTACTCATTCAGAAAGGTTACTCAAAGTGTACACATGGTGTGCACCTTGTGGTAACCTTTATGACCCCCCAGCTCCATACCTCTCAATCTCTCAGTTCAAAAAACCTGGTCAAAGCCTAAAAGAATCGGGGGAGGGGGGCAAAGGCTCAAAAATAGGGACTTATTACTCCTATAAACTTAGAATGTTGCTAGAACAACAATATTTGTGTTAGCATGCATTTTGTAGGAAATGAAGTCTGAAACTCAAATGTATGTAATTATTTGGTGACTTCAATCATCATTGATTTGCTAGAAAAAAATATACATTTTATGAGGGACATACCAAAAATATGAGGATGAAATCTGTACATTATGTGAAAATCTGGACAGTTGAGAGGTATGCCCAGCTCTTGTTAAAGTTTTTTTTTTTTTTTTTTTTTTTTACAAACCATAGCTGCTCAAATAGGGTCTGTACTTCAAATAGGAGGGTAGGATATAACCCTAAAATAATGTCTCAGACAATCCATTTACATAGGAACCCCATAAATTATGACCATGTTACTGCCATAAAACGAGTATTAGAAGTTTCCTGAGCAGATCCCACTGAAAGTTTGGTCAGGTATTTTCAAAACAATAACAATAGCAATGTTTGTGAATGGCTGACAAATGCAACACTTTGCAATAAATGTATGGCTATAAAAAGTTGCATCTTGAAATAAATGAAATACTGATTATATTTACACGTATTGCCCACATTCTGGAAACTATCTTGACAACATCTTTGGTGCATTACAAGCATCACTCATGTACATGATCAAGGTTTGGGAATACCTCTTTACTTCAAGGTGTTGAGCTCTTCTAATAGGAAAGAAGAGCAATTCTTCAAAATCTGCATCTACAAAAGGAGGCACTCTGATATAGAATATTGCTTCATGGAAGTACCAAGTTATGCATAATTAGCCTAAATTTAGACACCTGATTAGCTAATGAACATTTCACTTAGAGTAAATCCATTAACAAATCCCACAGGAATGCTGACACACTCTAGTGCTCTTCCTAACATCTATATTAAAACTAACAAGTTTTAACCATTTCCTTAATTAACTTGGATGTTAAAATCTTCAGCACAATACTGGCTAATAGATTAAAATCCTTTATCTCAAACGTTATATCACCTGGTCAATCAGGTTTTATCTAATTCAAACACGTGCTCATACTAGGTGCCCTGATAAACCTTTCTAAACTAAACCATAATCCCATTAGTAGCAGATGTGTCTAAAGCCTTTGACAGACTTAATCTAGACTTTTTGCTCAGTTCTTCCTTTCTTTGGAGTACCTACCCCCTTTGTTTGAATAGTTAGGACACTCTACACTAATGCCTATACTTCTCTGCATATAAACAGAACTACCTCTGCTAGGATTAATATCAAAAATGGAACAAGACAAGGGTGTCCATTATCCCCTTATCTTTTCGACTTATATATTAAACTGTTACTCATACATTTCTCAAAAAAAAAAACTACCATCATGTACCAGTTTTCTATAATACCAGGATTGCTCGTTCAGCATTTGCAGATAACTTCAACCTCTATTTTACTTTATCAAATTCTGATGTACCAAAAATGTTAAATTCAATAGAAATATTTTTGAAACTTTCTAATTATAAACTTAATCTAGATAAATCTGCTATTTTCCCAATTACCTCACCAGATCTACTTTTTTATACCCTTGAACATTTGAAATTAAAACCAAACATTCATTAAAATACTTAGGAATTTCCTTTCAACAAGACCCTAAAACTTTTTGCCAGAATAACATCACCAGTATGTGGTTAACCTTACAACAAGAGTTTAGCAGATGGAACAAATTCAAGTTACCGTTGCTATCTAAGGTGACAATTGTTAAAATGAACATCCTACCTAGGCTACTATATACTTTCAATACCTTTCAGGTTACGGTCCACAATAATTTCTTCAAAAGACTACACTCAAATTTTGCCAAATTTATATGGTCTCCTAAATTGGTTAGAATCTCTTAACAAAAACTGATATGTCCTAAAGTCCAAGGGGGATTACATTTTCCCAACTTCAAGTTGTATTACAATATAATTAATAGCAGCAGAATAATAGTACTAACAGACTATAATTCAGATAAAAATGCATGGTCCCCTCCCTGGAAAGAATTATATCATAACTATGTTAAGTCCCTAAATTTTAATCCCAAAGCTCTCCCCTTTTTAAACAAAATGAGTTTGAAAAATTCTAAATTGCAAAATTCCCTAAAGAAAAGTATAACTATCTTACAAAGACGTATTGAATCATTGCATCTATCTAATACTTTTACAATTTTACAACCATTACATCTCAACCCAGACTTAAAACTAAATAATTCAATGTTAAACTTAAATAGTTTTCCCCTGTTAAAGGAGAGTTGTTTACTTGACTTCTACCCCTTCCAGAACCAATCTATCTCAGAAATGAGAGCTTTAGTAAATCTTCCTAGGAGCTATACCATTATGTTAAGGCAAGTTAGGGAACTCTGTTCCAAAATCATAGATAACTTAGATGATAAAGATATTAAAATTTGTCAAACCCTTTGGATCCTATTCTCTATGATGAAGAAAATTATATCCAATACATATAAACTAACTGTTTCAATTAGAGACCAGAATGAGGTCCTTCTTTCTAAGTTTTGGACCAACTTAAATCCGGCAATTTCAAATAAACAAATAATCCAATATATCCACCTAATCTCTAACTCAATCCCTTTTAAAAACTCAGCTACATACACCTTATAACTATTAACAATTCATATCTTACCCCTACTATTGTAAACAAATGTAACCCTTCTTTTTCCCCTTTCTGCCCTTTCTGCGAGCTACAAAGAGCCAATCTCCTTCACATACTCTGGAGTTGTAAATTTTCTTATAAGCTCTGGTGTTCTCTGAGAGTTAGACTCCAAAGGATGAGCTATGAAAAATCTACCCTTTCATGGAAATTTACTATCCTGCATATTCGTCCTCCTGGTCTGACAAAGCTACAAACTCACATCTTAATCACATTTTTTAAACATAAAAAACTTTATATTACATCAGATCGGAAGGATAGACCTTCGTTCACTTGGAGAGGGCAATTTCAATTAATTATATATCAGCCCGTAAACTCCTGATGTCTAACCCAAAGGATCTTTCCCACTTTATTGAATATTGGAATAAATTATCTGAAATTAATTCTTATTCACCTTGTCATACTGGATATTGTTAAATTAGAGATAATTTAAGGGAAAATGGGTCTCCCTATCCACTATTTTTTCTTACTTCAACTGTATTCACTTTTGATAGGGCCTCTACTCATATTGTTATATATTTGTTGGAACTTCTATATTATCCAAATTCAAGATTCTTTCCTTCCCCATTAGGGTTATAGTAGTTGTGTAAATAGCTATTTCTTTTTTTATGTTTCTTTGTGGACTTTATAATGATGACTATACCTGATTAATGTTTCCGTGTGTCAGTGTTTAACAATCGGTTAAAACAGACTTGCTATTCTTTTTGCATTTGTTTATTTTGCCTATAACAATTAATAAAGACTATAGAAATAAAACAACAGGTTTTAGGCAAACAGTTTCTGTTGATATTCGCAACACAGTAATGTAGATATTGCAGCATAAATAATTTTATTGATTTAATCCTAAAACAAAATATGTTACTTCAGTGCAAGTGACAGTTTTAATCATGTTAGACCTGGAAAGATGGGATTCAGTTACACAATTTTTGCTGCAGTTTGAAATAAGCATACGACAACTACAACAGTATAAAGTATTTCACTAATTTAGCCTTATTGAGAAGACATTCCTTCAATTATACAAAGATGAAAGCTTTTTATTAAAAAAAACTTCCCTCTGTCTAGTTATAGTTTATACTGTAACTTAAAGGGTTGCCAGAAAATCCAGACAGAGAACAATAATTTTCAGCTCCTAAGAGAACTATAAATGCTATGCAGTGTTTTTTTTTTTAAGTTTTATAAAAAGTGCTCATGATAACTCTCTAAATATTTTCTTGCATTTTTTTTTTATTAAACAAACTGACATGGCCAAAGACAGTGAGTATATAACTTAATATGTCACACTCAAATTTTATTACAGATTAGTTGTTTAATTACTGTAGTTAGAGAACACTGAAAAATCAGATCAGAATGCATTCTCCAAGATGTTTGTTACAACTTGAGAACTAACGCAAACATTATACTAATATAATAGCAATTTTGGTGACCTGTACAGGCCAAGAGGTATGCAACTACTGAGCATGAAAACACCTGGCACATGCTCATGTGACAGATAAGGCATCTGCAGACCAGAACACTCTTAAAAATCAAAACTAACTGAGTGTCAAGTCCTTTGGGATTCACTCTCAAGACCAGTTAGCAAGTCAGGACTAAATTACGCAATAACCAACCAGTAATTAACATGAATTACTGCTATTATATGCAATCAAGGAATGCAGACTAAAGTAACTAATGATTAGATTCACTAATTCAGCTTTCCAGAAGGGATGTTATTTCCTTGTAACTTCTTCTGGAACACTGAGTAGCAGAGTTGGAGTAAATCAGACAAAGGATTATGATCAATTTTTCATCTGTAGCCAACTTGTTATGAGTTCAAGGCATGAAAGTAAAGAAATTCACCTTGAGACTGCAAAAGTGTAAGTCCTGAGAATCTTAATATGTATGTCAAGAACACATAACTAGTTAATTATGCTAGAGAAACACAATCATAATTCGTTGTACTACATGGAACCACCCCAATTTACTACTAGCTACAGAAAAAATAAAATTCAGGTGTGAAGTTTTTTACAGCCTTTAATACTGTAGCAAGTTTATCATACCGCAAAGACAGTCAACAGACAAGGGTAGAGTCAGCCATATGTCATACATGCCACAGTGGTTACATTTTTGCACATTATTTAGTTATTTTGTGCAGAATGATGTGGAGAATTTACATTTTAAAAACTCTGATATATTAACTGTGGTATTATTTTATTGGTATTTTTTTTTTTGACCATGGGGTAATTTTTTAGAAGTGTTTGTTCTCCCATTATAAAACGGTGGGCTGTCCAGAAACATGCACTGCACTGGGTGGAGGATATGGTTTGGGAGATACATTTTAGAGGATAGTACACACAGTGGTAAAGCTGCGCTACTCCCCAACCAACATCTCTAAATGCTGTTGGACCACTCTGACACAATTTTATTCTTTCAGTACCATGGCAAACTGTATTATAACTTTTAAAGGTGTAAAATTGCTGACAATGCTGTTCTCTAGAGGCTGCTATGTGTGCTGCAGTGTGAGGTGCGATCGTACCAGCATTTATAAGTGTATAACAAAAGTTGTTATGTACCTTTCAGAGTTGTTGTGATCAAGTCTTGTGGCAGAACAGGGGCACAACCGCCTAACTTTTTTGCAAATTTCAAAGTGCAATCAGCATGGGTCACGTACTACAAGTGCATTCTTCCCCACCTTAATCTACCATTTCATCAATAAATACTGTCACCCAAAAGAACCATTATAACACATTACATGCCCCTTATCTACTGAAATGTATATGTCACTTAAATACATGGCTTACACAACACATAGTTCTTAAAACAGTAATGGTTTCATGCTGTCAAAAGTACAAGCTTATAAATCACAACAATGTAACTGTATAAAAATATTATAGACTTCATTCATTATATTTTAGTTAATATGTTCATGTAATTTCGATGCCACTTACAAATCTAAAAAAGACTAAGCAGTATACAGGAGTGGGAAGAAAGTAGGTTCTTTGATGAACTAAACTTACTCTTCTGTAGTTACATTTAAAAAGTTATATAACAGGAATAGCATATGCCTAGAGTATGTAGGGTGGAAGGTTTTAGTAACAGCGGTAAGAGATTACCTCCTCTGCTTCACCTTGGGAGTGAATCTCATTACTGAGGATAAATCCTGGGTATGTCCCCCCCACACCTTAATCTACGCTGCGGGTAATGAAAACTGCAAACACCAATCAGATCCTCAGGAAATCATAGAATTATATGTCCATAACCCACAGCTAAACCATTCGGACTTTTAAAATTATCCTTGCACTACCGCTGTAGCAGCTGCCTAGGGAGGAAAAGAAATGACCACCATATTCTTTTTTCTTGCTAAACAGCAGTTGTTAAAACAAGTCATAAAACATAATTTTAGACATATTTACACAACTGTTGGATAACAAACAAACTGTTGGATATTGAACAATGTTTGTCTTCCACACTGACAAACCACAATGGGAAGATTTGTATGAGGCTGAAGCTGACCCACCACTAACTGTATGTCACATTTAAACAGCAAAATCAGTCTTTCTTATAACGTAAAACAAAACTCTTCATGTTTGCTTAATCACTAACTCTAATTTGTTCATATGCATCCTTTACTGCAAACAGAGAGAAGGTAACTCACCTTTCTGTGTGTACAAAATCAGAAAAGAAGGAAACCTGGCAAAATGTTTTTTTTTATTTATTTTAAAAAGCACAAAATCCATAAAATCTTATTCAAAGCATAACATTAACTCATAATAAGGTATGGATTATGATGTTATATACTCACATCACTGTTTGATTATTCATACTTTACCCTTACAAACAAACGTCAGCAGTCATTAGTGTATGATATCACAGGGATCACATCAGTCCCGATTCCAAAAGTCTTGCTCTCAATGTAAGGGACCAGGTCTTTTGGAATCTGGCCCACGGTGTAAGCCTTTTTATAGATAGTCCTTACACCAAAGTAAGTCACTCACACTGAGAGCAAGTCTTTTGGAATTAGGGCAGACTTGCACTGAGAGCAACTCTTTTGGAATCTGGCCCATCATTTTTTTTCAATTACACTTTTAACAAAGTACTTTTCGTAGTGTTTATTAAACTAAATGACAGTTTCAATGAATGGTTTCTTTTTTAATATTTTGGATGGAAACTGTCATTTGATTTAAGTGGTAGTGAAATGTAAGTGTTGTTTGTTGAGTATGAAATGTCAGGGTTTGAGTAATTAAATATACAGCAGCGTTTTACTGTTCATGTTACTGTGATGCATAGCAGGGGAGCAGAATGGAGTTTCATTGTAAATGGTGTTTGCCCTTTCACCTCTACTATGTGACCATGGAGTTAGTATACGTAAGTAAAAGTGGTGTGCGTCATGTCAGCAGAGCTTAATAAATAACACACTGAGGAATGAGATATGGTGCAGCTTCATTAAGGTCTGTATCCAAACTGATTTCTCTAGAATTTCTGTGTATCACAGAAAATGCTAATTACTGAAACTAGCTCGTTAGCCTTGAAGATATATATACCCATTGTAAGTACAAACAGACATTGTATGCAGGACATATATAAAAACTCAGCTTTATTTTGACAAATTAAAAATGAAAACCAACATAATTACCCTTTTGGCTTTGCAGTCTCAAAAAAAAGAAGTTATGTACTCACCATAACGTTCCATCTGAGTAGTTATACTTCATTTTTCTGCAACCTGTGGGTATACGGATCCGTATCGGATCTGAGCCGGCAACTTTTTTTCTAGCATCTGCTCCAAGCTCCGAGCTCCTCCCCTTATCCATAATGCCCTACCATCTCCTATCTTCCCTTAGATCGAGTTTGCTGCAACTAGAAACATAAGCAACTCAACCCAATAAACCAATCCTGAAAAGACAGGACAAGGTCCGGGGGACGGAGGGAGGGAATGTTGCAGAAAAATGAAGTATAACTACTCAGATGGAACGTTATGGTGAGTACATAACTTCTTTATCTGAAGTAGTTAACTTAATTTTATCTGCAACCTGTGGGACAGAGTCCCCAGCTACTCTGATCCTGGGAGGCCCTTATGGAAGGATATTCCTGAGCACCGCAGAGCCAAAGGATGTTGTATCTCTCAAAATCAGATCTAATTTGTAATAGGAAATGAAAGTATGTGAATTGACCCAGGTCACTGCTGCACAAATATCGTCCAAAGGCACCCTAGACCAAAAAGCAGCAGAAGTCGCCATGGACCTGGTAGAGTGATCCTTAACAATATCAGGAGGAGATAAACCTTTTGCTTTGTAGGCATGTGAAATACAAAGAGTGATCCATCTGGCCAAAGAAACTAGAAATAGCTTTTCCCATAAATGCTTTGGAAAAGAAAACAAACAATTGGTCAGTCTTGCGGAAAGACTTTGTTCTATGAAGATGAAAATGAAGCTGTCTATGAACATCTAACAAATGGAGTTTGTATTCACCTTTATTTTGGAAGTTAGGAAAGAAAACGGGCAGATTAATGGACTGGTTTATGTTAGCTTCAGATGCCACTTTAGGTAAAAAGAAAGGGTTAGTATGGAGGGAGACCCTATCCTTATAGAAGACCAAATCCGGAGGCACAGCAGACAGAGCTTGAAGCTCAGAAACCCTCCTAGCAGATGTAATGGCGACTAGGAAACCAGTCTTCCAGGACAAAAATGTCAAGTCCACCAAAGCTGCAGGTTCGAAAGGAGGAGCCACCAATGCCTGTAATACAAAAGTAAGGTCCCAAGGAGGCAATGAATCCTTGACAGGTGGCCGTAGCAAAAAAGTACCTTTAAGAAAAGCCTTACACAGCCTAGAGGAGGCTAAGGCCATGGTGTCTTCACCAACGTGAAAACTGGAAATGGCTGCCAATTGTACTTTCACTGTGGAGGAACTAGCTCCTTGCTGAAAGATACCAGACAGGAAGTCCAACACTGCTGGAACAGGGGCTGTAAAGGGATCTATTTTTCTCTGTGAGGCCCAAATGGAAAAATGCTTCCATTTACTGCAATAAAGTTTCCTAGTGGAGTCTTTAGGAGAAGCCACCAGAATGGATTTTACCAGGGATGAAAGACCGGGAGTCCTGTCAATTAATAGAACTGGAGCAACCAGGCTGTCAGCTTGAGGCTGCCCAGATCGGGCAGACGTGCCCCTGACAGATGGGAGATTAGATCCGGGTAGGGATCCAGAACCCACAGGGGAGCTAAGAGATGAGACCAAAGGAATGGGAACTAAACCTGACGAGGCCAGAATGGGACTATGAGGATCACTTTGCACCGTAGTCGGCAAGCTTTCTGAAGAAACTTTGGAAAGAGTGGCAATGGTGGATAAGAATACAGAAGCCCAGGGGCCAAGCATGGACTAGAGCATCTCTGGGGACTTCCCCTGGTGAGGGAATCAGAGCGAAGAACTCACTGCACCTTGTGTTGGAAGGAGATGCAAAGAGATCACAGCAAGGCTGACCCCATGCAAGGAAGATCTCCTCCGCTACTGACTGTCTCAGAGACCACTCATATGGCATCAGAATGGCCCGACTCAGTCTGTCCACTAAAATGTTGGAGCTCCCCAGAATGTGCGTTGCTATCAGAAACCGACCGGTGGAAATCGCTCATTCCCATACTCTCATAGCCTCGCGACATAGGGGGTAGGATCTGGTTCCCCCCTACTTGTTGATGTACCAGGCAACCGACATGTTGTCTGACTGAATTGCAATCAATCTGAGAAGGAGGACTGTGTGAAAGGCTTCCTTTGCTAAAAGCACTGCCCTCATCTCTAGAACATTTATGTGCAACTTGGTCTCTGACTGGGACCACGTGCCTTGGACTGTCCTTCCCAAACAGTGTCCCTCCCACCCGAGTTGGGAGGCATCCATGGTCACTGTGGCTTGGACTGGAGATGACACGAAGGGGCGTCTTTTGATATCTCCGGTGAACTTAACCACCAAAGAAGAGACATCCTGCAAATGTGACTGATCTTGATCAGAAATTCCATGGGCAGGTCTAGCCAAGACCATTGAACCAGCCAGAGTCCATTGAAGAACCCGCATGTGAAGGCACGCACAAGGGAGAATTGATATGGCAGCAGCCATGGAGCCCAGAGCCCGGAGAACCTCGCTCGCCTTTGGAGTCTTGGAGTTCACTATCTGAGCTATGTGGCACCTGAGGTGTAGGATCCTGTCTGGAGTTAAGAAAACTTTCATCTGCAAAGTGTGTAGCCATGCTTGAATAAAGTCTAGAACTTGTAGTGGTTGCAAATGGGATTTGTGAACACTGACTGTAATTCCCAGTAGATCTGCCAGCCGAATGAAATAATCTTGGGCCAGACAAAAGTGATGCTTGTTGGGCGCAGTGAAGAGCCAGTCGTCCAGGTAAGGAATCACCTGAATACCCTGAAGCCTCAGGTGAGCCGCTACAATTGCCATTACCTTGGTGAACACCCTGGGGGCTGTGGTGAGACCAAAGGGTAGGGTTCTGAACGGAAAATGACTGGATCTCAGCTGGAAGCGCAGAAACCTCCTGGAGCTTCTGTGTATTTTGATGTGGTAGTAAGCATCCTGGAGGTCTAACCAGCACATCCAGTCACACTCTCGGAGATAAGGTAGAATGGACTGTAGGGTGACCATCCGGAATTTCTGTTTAGCTACCGACAGGTTTAATGTTGACAGGTCTAGAATGGGTCTGAGGTCCTCCGTCTTTTTTGGCACCAAAAAGAACCTTGAGTAGACGCCTAATCCGGACTGATGGGGGGGGGGACCTGTTTGATGGCTCGTTTGAGAAGCAGCTTTGAAACCTCTAGATCTGCGGCCTCCCTGTGAGTGGGTGGAACATCCAGGAGATGTTTTGTAATATTTGGAGGGGCAACAAATGGGATAGAGTAACCTCTGGATATTACTTGTAAAACCCAGCGATCTGTCGTAATGGACTCCCATGCCACTGGATGTAAGGACAATCATCCCCCGACTGTTTCCAGAGTAGGACAGTCGGGCAACCCCTCAGGACTGCTGACCAGGTCTATCAGAAAAGGGTTCCCTAGACCCAAAATTCCTGGGAACCCCTCTACCTCTGGGTCAGCGTCGATCCTGTCCCCCTCTGCCTCTGGGGAATAGCTGTCCTGAGAATCCCGGGAAAACTGAGATTTTTGGAACCACATCTTCTTCTGCCCTCTTTGATTCCTAGAGAAGGACGGCTGAGGGTTAGAGAAGCAGACTCCGACAGCAGACAAAGTCTTCTCATCCTTTTTGCTCTGGACAAGTGTGTCACATACTGTCTTCCCAAAAAGGGAAGAACCATCGTAGGGAGCATTGCTAAATGACGCCTTGAAAGGGTCCGAGAACTGACACAACCTGAGCCAGGCATGACGCCTCATGGTTATGCCTGTCCCAGCCACCCTAGCTGCTCCTTCCGTGGCATGGGAAAGGAGTCGCATTGATGTGTTTGAGACTGACTTCAGAGTAGACATTTTTGCTGAGAACAACTGTCTGTCCTGCGGTGATAAAGACTCTGCTGATGACTCAGAGAATTCCGAAGCAAGGTCTCACGGAAGCCAAATCATATGTGCCAAATAATTCAGAGCATTGATAGAAAAGGGTGCTGAGGAGTAGACGCACTTCCCAAACCTATCCACTGACCTGGACTCCTCGTCTGGAGGGTGGACTGAGGAACTCTCCTGTGCTAGTTCCTTTTTTGTGGCTGCTGCAACCAACATAGCATCAACTGGGGCTCCTTTTGACCAAGGTTGTCTGTGGGAAGGGGGAGATAAAACTTTGTCAGGGCATTTGAGGATGGGCTCTACGGTGTCAGGCTCCTTCCATGCCCCTGTGGTGATGAGGTCTACTAAGGGGTCCGCTGGTGGGGACACCCAGGAAGTAGATGGGCCTGTGCCAAAGGCCTCCAGGAACACTGACTCATCCCCAGAAGGTTTTGGGGCTGACCAACCTCCCCTCTAGTGGAGGACCTCCATAATTTTTCCGAAGGAGATGTCTTTGGGAGGTGACCTGGGGGAACTTTCTCCTTCATCTAAGTCAGTGTCCCTAGTGAGGGACTCGGGGGAGTCCAAGTGCCTCCTTTTGCACTTACGCTTATGGTGACCCTCTTCAGTGGGACTTTCAGAAGGAGATTCGTGAGCCGCAGGGGTTTCCTCAGGGAAATTAACCTGGGGATTCTCTGGCATGGGTTGTCCCTGAGACAGGATGAAGGGAGTTGTTGCCAAATACGGGGGGGCCTGGGTGGTATCCAAGGGGATGGGCTGGGGTCTCAATCCCTGGGAGAGGACTCTCTCCACCACTTCAAAGGCCAAGGGAGAAGCCCTCCCCGTATCCAAAGTGGGGACCGGAGCCGAAGCCAGGGTAGCCTGAGGTCCAAGGGAATGGATCAGATCCAAAAAAGTTGGAGCCAAAGAATCCATTCCCTCAGGTCCGACTCCCTGTCTGCGGCTCCGAGAGTCACTCAGATCTGAACAAGTCAGATCCGAGGAACTCAAGGTAACAGCCGGAGTCGAGGTTGGAGGAACCGTCGGCGCCAAGCTACCAGCTCCGAAAAACCTTGGATCAAGTGCCCTGAAGCTGAAGCATGGATCGGGGAAGGAGAGATGGGGTGGAAAAAAAGCATGGAGGTCCCCCCTCCAGAGGGAGAGGGGCCTGGCAAGACTCCCATCTGAATTTAGGTCTGAATAAACCTCCACATAATCCTGTCCATGTCCATGTCCGATAGGCTCCGAGTCGACCTCAAAGAGGCCACTGACTCGGATCTGGCTGGTCTGCACAATGGGGAGGAAGGCTTCGGGTCCAAATGTTCCAATGGCTCCGGTGAGAAATGAGGAAACTGGAGCCATGGAGAAACAGGCCTCATGGTCTTAGAAGGGGGACTGAGAAAGAGCTCCCTGTCTGGGGATCTCTTATGATGTTTGTTCTTCTTCTTCTCCCTTTCCTCTCTGCACCTTTCTTTATCTTTTTCTTTATCTTTCTCTTTTTCTTTGTCAGCCATGCTGACTGAAGATTTTTTCTTTGGAAGACCAATCACCAGAAGAAGAGGGAGGTTGAGTCCCTGTCTGGGTGGGAGGTGGAACACTAGAGACCAAGGCCGAGGTGGATTCCAGCATGGCAGCAGGGAGAAGGCCTTTGGCAACTAGCTTGGCCTTCTGATCCCTAAGGGCCCTCGGGTTAAAACAAGAACAGATAGCACATTGAGTGGACAGATGTGCCACTCCCAAGCAAATTACACACAGAGTGTGACCATCAGCCGGGGAGAGCTTATGGCCACACTCTGTACATTTTTTGAAGACAGGCTTCGGCTGATCAGACATAGTCCTGCAATCAAAGGTACAAACACTACCTATCCAACAAA
This sequence comes from Protopterus annectens, assembly GCF_019279795.1. Lineage (NCBI taxonomy): Eukaryota > Metazoa > Chordata > Ceratodontiformes > Protopteridae > Protopterus > Protopterus annectens. The sequence continues at coordinate 1,145,748,868 of NC_056733.1, read as the reverse complement.
CCACACACAAACACAGGTAGGGGAAGGGCAGGCCTAACTACTACTCTCTACAAAACTTTTTTTTTTTTTTTTTTTTAAACACCGACGACTAAGTGAGACACTACACAAGGGGAGGAAGGGAAAAATTCACTCAAGCACACCTAGATACCAGAAAAAATACCACTTACTATCCCTGAGCTCAGAGCAAAGGAGACCACGATGCACACTACTGGCGTGGCAAATGAGATCTGAGGGAAGATAGGAGATGGTAGGGCATTATGGGTAAGGGGAGGAGCTCAGAGCTTAGAGCAGATGCTAGAAAAAAAGTTGCCGGCTTGGATCCAATATGGATCCATATACCCACAGGTTGCAGATAAAATGAAGTTAACTACTTCAGATTAAACAGTTTTTGGCTGCTTTCACCAAAAATTCACAGTCCATGCAGCCCTGCCAGAATACAGGCTGTTTTTTAAAAAAATAAGTCCAGGGCTGCAGGCCTGTTACAGGCCTTGCATCCATTTCTGTAAACAGGTACTTCCACACAAGGTATTTTCCAAAGGTATAGTTCACAGTTCAGCACCAGGTGGGGTGTCCCACTCCTTACTCTTCCTTCAAATGATCCTGTAGGTGAGGAACTAGTTTCCTAATTTGCTGCTTTTAGGAAACCTCCATATATACACCCTTGACTGTCAGGTAAAGCCTTGTTATCTAGCTGTCTGTTGTGAGAATATTCACATGCTCAGTACTGCTGTATGCTAAAGGTATAATACACGTTTAAATGCAGAATACACATTTTCCAGCTATATTACACATTTTCAGGCAGCATGTTACAGTTACAGTGGATATAAAAAGTGTACACACCCCTTTTAAAATGCCAGGTTTTTGAGATATAAAAAAAATGAGACCAAAATAAATCATTTCAAAACTTTTCCCACCTTTAATGTGACCTATAACCTGTACAATTCAAGTGAAAAACAAACAAATCTGTTAGGGGAAAACATATAAAAAATAAAAAAAAACATACAATACACTGGTTGCATAAGTGTGCACACTCTTAATCTAATACGTTGTTGTGTGTGCGCAGTCTTAAACTAATACTTTGTTGAAGCACCTTTTGATTTAATTACAACATTTAGTCGTCTCGAGCCTGGTCTGCAAGGCCATGTATCATCATGGAACTTATAAACAAAGACATTGGTAACCTCCAAACTCTGGAGCCCACCCAGTTTGGGTTTGTAAAAGGCAGATCATGTCTCCTAAACCTGATAGATTTCTTTGAAGCAATCACCAAAGCTGTAGACGAGGGTAAGGAGGTTCACACAGCTTATCTTGACCTGGCCAAGGCTTTTGACACCTTCCCCCACTCTGGAATTATAGATAAATTCACTATACTGGGTATAAATCCTTATGTCACAAGATGGGTTGCCAACTGGCTCACTGACAGAACCCACACCCTGAAAGTTGCAGATTCCAAATACAACTTGCAAACCATTGACAAGTGGAGTACCACAGGGTTCAGCCCTGGGTCCCCTCCTGTTTGGTACCTACTTCTCTGAAGTACAGGCTAACACAGAAGGTCTCTGGCTAATGAAGTTCACAGATGGCTGCCAACTAGGAGCCATAATCGAATCCCTAAATGATGTGGACATCCTACAAAAGGGCCTCACTGAGACAGATGCCTGGTGTCAGAACCATGGCCTCAAGCTCAGTGCCAAAAAATGCATTGTCATCCCCTTTGGTAAAAACTCTCAGCCCATGAACTACCACATAGGTGGCAGCCTACCTAACACCGAAAGTGTGATAAGAGACCTTGGGACCCAGGTAGACAGTACTCTCTCCTTTGATAATCACATCACCACAGTGGTCAGGAAATCCTTCTACATGGCACACCTCATCACAAAAGGGTTCTCATCCAGGGAAAAAAGAGATCATTGTTCCCCTCTACTCATCACTCATTGGACCCATTATAGAGTACAATGCCCCTTTTGGTATGTACCTCACAAGATATCTACAACAACTGGAAAGGCCGCAGAAGTACCTCAAAAAGAGGATTACCGGCCTCAAACAGTTGCCCTATACTGACCGTCTCAAAAACCTCCAGCTTTACTCTGTCACATATCACCTACTCTGAGGTGATCTATGCCTAACATACAAAGCTATGTCCAACCCAGAGCTGCTGGACATGCTCCACCTAAAGAAATCTCAATCCCTCTGAGCTACATGCTCTAGGGACTTAAACCTGGTCACCACAATAAACAGAACATGCTGGAGGGATAGAGTCCTGTCCCAGGGACTTCCCATACTCTGGAACAAGCTACCCATCTATACCAAACAGAGCTACTCATTAGCACTCTTCAAGAAAAATCTTGATGATTGGATGGGAAATTCACCCCAGGGATCACTTCTGTAGCTCTGCTCGACAGGAGCACAGGAAAATAATTTTCTTGTGTAGCGAAAGCCAGGGAACCTTTTTGACTAGGCTTAATAAGGCCCTTGGGCCGATAGCCTAGTACCTGCCTATGAACCTATGAACCTATGGACAGAGCCCCAAAAACAGGGACACTTTTAAAATATTGCTCTTATAAACTTAGAAAGCTGACAGAATAACAGGTTTTTCATTAACATGAATTTTCTGAAGGATATGAAGTCAAAACCTCAAATGTTTTTCATTATTTTCAGACTTCAATCCTCAATGACTTGCCAGTGATTTGCCAGAAAACCACAATTTTATGAGAAACATACCGAAAATAAGAGACAAAAATCTGGACAGTCTGCGAAAATATGTACAGTTGAGGTATGGTATACAATTCTCCACACAGGTTCTTAGTTCTTGTTTTCTACTCAAGGGTTTTCTTTCTATGTTTTCCTTTATTCCATTAGAATATTGTTGCTTTTTTAGACTACATGCTTACTTTTTGGTCATCTGATATTTCCACCCTTATGTCCCTTTCATCTTTTGCTGTTGCTTCTGTTCCCATTCGGTTGTGAATTCCATTCCTGAGGTTTTGTTTCCTGGTGCAGTACTTTCCTCTGATAATAATCTGACATGTTTTTAGACTGTTTTATTTGATATCAGGTCTGTTCTTTAAATTCTGTACCTATTTTTCTATAAGCCATGTTGCATAACTTTACCATCAATGAAAAGGCAATCATCCTTCCCTTCCAGGCTTGGTGCATTATCACTAATAAAGTCACTGAAAAGGATCAGCCCCAATACTGACCACTGTGCTACCCTACTGATTGTCATCTTTCTTTCATCTGAATAAGCCTCCTTTAGTACAGTCATCTAGTCCTATTGTCAGACTGAGGGTTCAACAGTGGTATTATCAAGGGCCCCACTCAGAGCTGGTCTATACAGTTTAATTGCCTTTAATATGGTTCAAGTCAAATAAGTAAAAAAGTAAAATCTAAGCAGACTAGATCTACAGCCCATTTCAGAGAAAATTACCTAATTATCCACTCATAGAATGCCATTAGAGCTATGGCAATCAACTAGTGCCCTGGGCAGTCCCCAGACAGGTGTCCTCCCTCATCCCAAACAGTTGCAAATATGCAGTCACACAAAAAGCCAATAAGCGGCCATGAGATACCATCCATGCTTTCTTAAATGATTATACTGGTACTGCACTCATGGCTAACCTGTAAATCAGTTGCACTGCCAGTCATACTCCCTAATTGCTTTTGCCCAGGACAGCTACCCCCTAGCCCACCATCACTACAGCTGTTGTTGTTGTCTTTCGTCTTTTCCCAGTTAGGGGTCGCCACAGCGGAACTCCGGTCCACTAATGATTGGCAGTAGATTTTCACTGATGCCGAGGTGCCAGTTCGACGTTCAACCTTCAATGAAGGCACGCCCATTTACACATGTCTTTTGAATGCCCATGCAACTGTGGGGAGGACATGCAGACTCCACACAGAAGGCACTGCCCGCACTCCAGCCGGGAGAACGGGAGAACCTCTTGCTGTGAGGCAACAATGCTACCGCTGCACCACCGCAGATCCACCATCACTACAGTACTGAGTTATTTATTTACTTACTTATTTCATTTATTTTCTTTTGTTTTCCAGAAGTCCAACTAGATTAAACTGCCTGTTTTCATTTGAGGCCTGGCAAAAATTATTTATTTCCTATTGTGAATCTGTGCTGCTTTAAGCCCTATATCACTCTGTGTTTTTACAAATATTCTATAATTCTTTCCCCTCACCAGACATTTTACAATTTGACATACAAGTGAAGTCAAACTTGACAGGTCAGTATTGTCCAGTCTTGTTACATTACCACTACTCTGAAGAGGAATCAGATTTGTCCGTTTCCAGTCATCGGAACAATTACCTTCTACCCACAACTTTTTCTAAGAAATTAGATTAGTGATATTAGCTCTTGTAGAATGAATCTCAGCAGGCCACATTGCCTTATGTGGCTTTAGTTTTTGGAGTCATTTCAGAACCCATTTCTTTGTGAAATGATTGTGTAAACCACATCTTTTTTCTGCGTACTTCTACTGAACTAATATGGTAAATATTCCTTCTCACCCTTTATGAACACTGATCATTCATTCATTAAACAACCACATTTTTTCTGCTACTTTCTACATCCATTTTTTCATCATTATCCCTCCTTTTGTTTGTCTTTAGTCCCATCTTTTAAAGGTTTTATCTTCTTTTTTACTGAAATTCATCTTTTCCTCTGCTTGGGCACTTGGTTTTCTGACCAACTTACCTGCTTGCTTTAGTTTTAGTTTGCATACTTTTTGTCTTTCTCCTTCTGTGCATCCTCATACTTTTGAAATACTATGCTGTTCCTCATCTTCGTGGCCGCTTAGTTTGAAAAACATAGTGTTTCCACTTTCAATTAGATTTGAAGTTTAGTTTCAGACAAAGGCTTTTTGAGTTGATGTTTCCCCATAGTTGTTCCATACCAGCTTCATGTTGCATATATGTTACCTAAATGTTTTCTGGGTTGTTGCCACTTTTTGTCAGATTGCATGCTTATGAAGTTCAAAATCTTCAGTTTTGAGTAACCTGTCCATATTTTTCTAGTGTGTGTGTGTGTGTGTGTGTGTGTGTGTGTGTGTGTGTGTGTGTGTGTGTGTGTGTGTGTGTGTGTGTGTGTGTGTCATTTTCCTGATGTACCTTAAAACTATACTCTTGTCTTTGTAATACAGTAGAGAGTCAATTATCCAAAACGTCAATTATCCAAATGGAGCCTTCCAAAGTTTTTGGGTAGGAAAAATCATAAAGTCTGAATATGTAAATGTTATACATATTCGCTTGTGCGTGTTTTTGAGCTCGTAGCCCATTTGTATGTGAAAAATATTCTTTATTGTCCACTGGAATCGCTGAATGGTTGAAAAGTGTATTTCCTGCATGCAGAAAAACAAGATTTTAGAAGTTTTTTTACAGTTCAACTATATGTTTGATTAACCCAACAGTTTGATTATCCAAACTAACCTAGGTCCTAATTAGTTTGGATAATCACCTGTCTACTGTATGGTATCAGAGAATGAGAATACACCTCTGCTACATCCCAAAAGATGAAATGCATACTATAGAGCACATTGTATACAGTGCTACTTAATGTAAATGGAATTATTCGACATTCAGATTTTATATTATTTTTACTACATTGTATACAGTGCTACTTAATGTAAATGGAATTATTCGACATTCATATTTTATATTATTTTTACTACATTGTATACAGTGCTACTTAATGTAAATGGAATTATTCAACATTCAGATTTTATATTATTTTTACTACATTGTATATAGTGCTACTTAATGTAAATGGAATTATTCAACATACAGATTTTATATTATTTTTACTACATTGTATACAGTGCTACTTAATGTAAATGGAATTATTCGACATTCAGATTTTATATTATTTTTACTACATTGTATACAGTGCTACTTAATGTAAATGGAATTATTCGACATTCAGATTTTATATTATTTTTACTACATTGTATACAGTGCTACTTAATGTAAATGGAATTATTCGACATTCAGATTTTATATTATTTTTACTACATTGTATACAGTGCTCCTTAATGTAAATGGAATTATTCGACATTCAGATTTTATATTATTTTTACTACATTGTATACAGTGCTACTTAATGTAAATGGAATTATTCGACATTCAGATTTTATATTATTTTTACTACATTGTATACAGTGCTACTTAATGTAAATGGAATTATTCGACATTCAGATTTTATATTATTTTTACTACATTGTATACAGTGCTACTTAATGTAAATGGAATTATTCGACATTCAGATTTTATATTATTTTTACTACATTGTATACAGTGCTACTTAATGTAAATGGAATTATTCGACATTCAGATTTTATATTATTTTTACTACATTGTATACAGTGCTACTTAATGTAAATGGAATTATTCGACATTCAGATTTTATATTATTTTTACTTCAGGTTAAGCTACTGACTACTTCCTCATGTGGAATGTCACTGACTGTGCATCTACATGTGTATAATTCTTAGCATGTATGTTATGTACTGGTACATATTGGTTTTGGTCTGCTTTGTCATCTGCTGGTGTCCTACTCACAGGGTGTCATGTGTAAAATGGTTATTATTTCGGTGAAGCTTAGCTTAGACTCATGCATAGATTAGTACTAAGCTAACTGTCCTTGTGAGCCATTTTAAGCCTAGCCAATTATCCCTTATGAGACTCAAACCCTGCACCTTATGTTTGCAAGGCAAACATCTTAACCATTAGGCCACCCTCCTATTTTGAGCTAAAAGAATCCAGAACATTAAATGTTAAGACTATTGTACAAGGTCTTTCTAGGCAAACATGAATAGGCTTACTGAGCAATTACATTTCAAGAGATTTAATAATTTTATGACAGTCTTCACAAAAATACACACTGTCACAAGGGAAAATAAGATGACTCTAAAGTACTTATAGTTTAGGAGACTATGCAATAGTGGTTGTTACCAAAATTTGGAGTGCTACAGGCACTCACTTCAAAACTTATAGTGATTTTGTGTGCATAATACAAGGGATTAGTGTGCATAATACAAGGGATTTTTGTGTATAATACAAAGGATTTGTATGCATAATACAAAGGAATTGTGTGCATAATACATGGGATTTGTGTGCATAACAAGTGATTTGTGTGCATAAAACAAGGGATGTGTGTGCATAATACATGGGATTTGTGTGTATAATACATGAAATTTGTGTGCATAATACAAGGGATTTGTGTGCATAATACAAGTGATTTATGTGCTTAATACAAAGGATTTGTGTGCATAATACAAGGGATTCAGGGTGGAAGAGCACCAGGTTTTCTTTTTTCCTCTCATGAGGAGAGACTTATTTACAGTGACTGTGAGAATAAAATCACAATTACAGAAATAAATTAATTAATCCGATGAACATTTCTGGATTACAGTTACTTACATAGTATGGATAGTGAGATTCATCCTAGATTTCCTAAGACATAGGTTCATAGGTTCATACTAGGCTATCTGCCCTAGGGCATTTATAAGCCTAGCCAGAGTGGTTTTGGCTTTCGCCACCCATTTTAAATGAATTTTGCTATGCCCTTTTTCAAGGTTAGTATACTGTGTTTCTGTCTAACAGTGACACAGAAGTGATACCCGGGGTAAACCTACGATCTCCCATCCACTCATCAAGATTCCTCTTGAAGAGAGTCAATGAGGGACTCTGCCTAACCTGGACTGGGATTTTATTCCAGAGTGAAGGGAGCCTCTGGGTTATGAATCTGTCCCTCCAGCATGTCCTATTTATTTCAGTGCTGAGGTTCAAGTCTCTCGAGCGCATAGCTCAATGGGATTTGGATTTTCTGAGGTGCAGCATGTCCATTAATTCCGGGTTGGACATGGCTTTATACATCAGGCACAGATCACCTCTGAGCAGGCGGTATGCCACTGAGTAGAGCTGGAGTTTCTTTAACCGGGCAGCATATGGCATCTGTTTGAGCCCTTTGATCCTCTTGGTGAGGTACTTTTGGGGTCTTTCCAGTTGCTGCAGGTGTCTGGTAAGGTACATCCCAAAAGGGGCATTGTACTCAATTATGGGCCTGATGAGGGATGAGTAAAGAGGCACAATGACCTCCCCTGATCTAGATGTGAATCCCTTCATGATTAGGTGGGCTATATAAAATGTTTTTCTAACCACTTTGGCCACGTGGTTGTCAAATGAGAGATTGCTATCAACTTGGGTCCCCAGATCCCTAATTACCTCTTCTGTACTTAATAGATCACCACCTATGTGGTAATTTGTGGGCACTTTGTTTTTGCCAAAGGGGATGACTATACACTTTTTGGTGTTTAGCTTGAGGCCATGGCTCTGGCATCAGTTGTCTGTTTCTATGAGGCCCTTTTGGAGGATGCTTGTATTGACAAATTATCCTGTGGAGAAGCACCCAGTTATACTAGCTGACTTTATTGATCTAGTACCTGAATGTGGTAATTACATATGATCGACTTCTATAGCTCATAATTCTTAGATCTTATCTTATGGAACAACTTTAGACATCCGGAAAATTTTCCTTCGCATGGCTCTAATGTACTGTTTGGTATTCACTAATAGAGATGATTTATTTATTTATTTATTTATTTTGCAATATTCAGGTTAGCAAACCTGTTATAACGTTTGATAAGGTATTAATTTCACTTTTTTATTTTACCTGAACCAGTTGCCTTTAGTTTATTAAGGTTTATGATTATGGGAGCCAAGCTAAATTATTTGGTTACCGAGAATTTTATAAAATACATAGACTAAGCTATGTTGATACTCAGGACCCATAAGCAAGAAAAACTCAACAGTCTATATGGTAGGACCTATTAAATCATGTCATAATAACACAATTATTACTATATCTGCCTTAACAGAATGCAACATAATCAAGAAAAAAACACATTTATAGGGAATGTCAAAATATCCAAATGTAATAACTAAGGGAAAATGAAATGTGATTTCAGTGAAGATAAAAAACAGATTATGGGTTATAGGTGCTCATATGAACAAAAGGTCGCCATCTATAACAAGAAGGCATTTTTTCAGATATGTTATTTCTAAAATTTGTATCAGTAGTCCAGTTGGTCCCTTTAAAGACAGAGTAAAGCAGCAGACATGGCTACTGTTTTTAATAATTGTTTTACATCTTACACAACCACATTAAATATTTGGACAACAGCACTGATATGCTCGTCAAATTAAAGTTTGCCACCTAATATGATGCCCAATAACTTGGTAACAGTGACTTGTTCTATTTTGATGTTGATGAGACTACATTTAGTACAGTTGTAGCTGGTGAAAGTTTACTGGTGATAAATAGAATTAGTTTATTTTATTTATTTATTTTTTTGTTTCAAGATCATAGAATCATAGGAAGTTACCAGGATATCGATCTGTAGGTCACCTCAACCCTAGCTGTTTCATCCCAATGTGATACCATAGATACTCTAGTCAATATCCAGGAATGTATCTAGTAATGACTGCCAATGTCTAGGAGAGTTGTGAGCTTTATCCCCAGTAAGAATTTATGGTGCTCTATCCACTCATCCAGGTTTTTTCTAACAGTGTCATAGAGGTGCTCTGTTTTACGTTTATTGGCTGCCTATTCTAAAGAAGCGGTAGTCGCTGGAGACAAATCTGTCCCTCCAGCATATTCTATTCAAGCCGCAGGCCATATTTAGGTCTCTGGAATGGGTAGCTCTAGCCCCATTTGGTTTATGGATGTGCAGCAAATTCATTAGATTTGGGTCGGACATTACTGTATAATCCAAGAATAAGTCTCCCCTAAGAAATCTATGATACTGACTATAGTGACAGGGACTTTAGTCTGTCTTTGTAAGGCATGTACTGGAGTCCCTTGATCTTCCTAGTTAAAAACCTCTGAAGTCTCTCCAATTGCTGCAGGTGCTTTGTATGGTACATGCAGAAAGGTGCATTATATTCAACTATGGGCCTGATTACTGATGAGTATAGAGGGGTTATAACCTCTTTTGCTGTAGAGACAATGACTTTGCTAATCAAGTGTGCTATGTAGAAAGCCTTCCTTACTACAATAGACACATGGTCACCAAAGTAATTTGATAGTGTGAAGGGACATTGTTTTTACCAAAGGGAATGATGATGCATTTCTTTACATTCAGTTTGAGACCGTGACTAAGACATCAGTCATTGTCTGCGTAAGACCCTCCTAAAGTATACTGACATCATTTGGAGATTCAGTAATTGTACCCTGTTTGCACTCATCCACAAACTTGGTCAGCCACAGTTCCTTAGTTTTGGCCTGAACGTCTGAGAGTATATACCAAGCAGTAGGGGGCCCAGCACTGAGCCTTGTGGCACCCCGCTGGTGACAGGTTTGTGTTTGATGTGGAGTTACCCACTTTGATAGTATGTGACCAGTTTGTGAGCCAGCTGGCATCCCATCTTACAACAAAGGGATTTACATTCAGTTTGCTAAGTTTATCAGTAATGCCTGAGTGTGGAATTGTGTCAAAGGCCTTTGCCAAGTTGAAGTATGCTGTGTGCAGAGATTTGCCCTCATCAATGGACTTGGTCACATTTTTGAAGAAATGCACCAGGTTTAACAGGCAGGATCTGCCCTTGACAAAGCTAAATTGGGTCAGATCCCAAGTTTGGAGGTTGTCTATGTCTTTATTTATGAGATTCATGATGATATGCTCCATGGCTTTACAAATGAGGCTGGTCAGACCTATGGGCCAGTAATTCTCTGGGCCGTTGCTAAGCCACCTTTGTGGAGGGGAATAACTGTTGTTGCTCTCCATCCCACAGGAGCAAAGCCAGTGGTTAAGCTGTGATTGACTAGGGTGCTTAATGGTGATGCTAGTTCATGTTTAGTTTGTTTATAAAACAGCCTGGGATGCCATCTGGTCCCATAGAGGCTGTGTTTTTTGCCTTAGACAAGGCTTTAATGACCTGCTCTTCAGATATGTTGGATGGGGGAAGTTGTGGGCAAGGTCTGTGATATGTTTGGAGGGGATAAGGGAGTGAATTTTTTGCAAAATCTGTCCACTAGTAGGTTTGGTAGCTCTGCGGGATCAGTGTGTGTGATACCGTTATTCACTAGTTCGGCACATGCTTGGGTCCTACCTTTAGGCTGTGTACATAGCTGTAAAATGCCTTATGGTTATCCTTAGCTGTGATTCCTAAGTTTTATTCAAAGTTACCCTTAGAGGATGTGACATGTTATCTTATTTGCCTGTTGAGGCTAAGGAGGGTGCTTTTCCATTCTTCAGGCCTCGCCTTAGTTTTCTTAGACAGCAACTTTTTGCGTTTGTTGTAAAGTTTGTGGATTCTGGATGTCCACCGGGGAAGCTTTTTTTTTTACTTGGGGCTCTGGCTTTGATTCTTTCTAGAACAGCCAAGTCTATACACTTATACAAGTGATTGTACAGGGCTTTAGTGTAAGCTTTGGTGTAGTTACCACTTCCAGCTGGGGTTGAGGCTTGGAATGTTTTTATACCTTCCCGTAGGAGGGTGTAGTTTGCTTTGATGAAGTTTTTTAGTCTGACTTCACCCTTTGTGAGTTCAGGTGTTGGTGCCAGTTCGAAGGTGACTGATTTGTGGTCAGATTTAACTAATGAGGGTCCGCAGTTGTGGTGGTGCATCTGTTTGTCATGTTAGCAAAGACCAGATTTATTTATTTATTTATTTATTTATGTATGTATGTATGTATGTATGTATGTATGTATGTATTGTCATTTGTTTACCAGGAAAGTTCACTGGGTCAAAAGAGAGCATTTCAGGGGAGGTCCAGGGAGAAAAGCTCAACAAGGCAGTTGGTATAACAGTAAATAATATTCAAAGCAGTTGGTAGATACAAACAGTATTATACAAAAAATAATAAGTTGCATATAAGATACAAATTGTACAAAGTAATGCAGTTTAAGGCATATCTAGTAACTTAAGCAATCATATTACTATACATTTAAAGGAACATATAATGGTTAAAACAGTCCAATTACTTTGTTTTTCAAGGTACTCTAAAAGTACCTGGCAGAACAATGGTGCTTGGCAACCTGTATTGAGTTAGTCCCTGATAGTTAGGCATAGATAGATATCTTATACATGTTTTAATTAGTAGTATAGAAAATATTAGAAGGGGTGAAGATGTAAATAAGGGTGATATGACTTAAGGTATGGGGAATCAGGTTATGGAGGGATGAGAACTGAGGCATCTGCATTGCCATAAAATGGAGAAGTGTTGCCGCAGGGATTTATTTGAAGACAATAGATAAAAATTACAGCATGTGGCTAGCTGAAAGTTTTGGTTTGTCTACCTGTAGGATAATTTGATTTTCAGATCTGAGTGGCCAGTTTGGGTGATAGTGAGTTAAAATGGATGAAAGGGCTGGGCAGTCTAATGGTTTGTAAATTATTTTGTGTGCTGTGATTAGCTGTAGGTAGGTTAGGTAATCTGGAAGTTCGAGCCAGTTAAGCAAGTGTAAGGCGATGCAGGGATGGGAAGAGTATTTTGCATTGCAAACTTATCAACCTTATTGTAAAACAGCTCAAGCTTCGTTTTTAGGGAGGAATGGATATTGGTAAGGAGAGGAGCGCTGTGCAGGAGAGAAGGTAGGAAAAAAGTTGAGGTGAGAGTTCACTTTGCAGAGCAGTTAAGAAAATGTTTATGTCTACAGAGGATGCCTAATGTTTGTAGTATTTTTTTGATATTATTATGTATATGGAGGTCAAAAGTCAGGTTTTCATCCAAAATAAGTACTAGTAATTTTGTGCAGGAGACAATCTCTATATCGGTGTTGTTTTGAGAATGAATGATGAACTCTGTCTTGTTTACAGAGAGTTTTTTTCTTGGGAGTAAATAATCCACAAAATATAATGAAAACAGTCAAAGGATAAAGTGCCTCTTAAGTACAACAGATAACAGCTTCATAAAAACATAAGAGGCAACACCATAAAAAGTGGAGACCATTTATTTCACCACACAGAACAAAAAATATAAAAGCAGAATGAGCGCTTTCACGTTCAACAGAACACTTCTTCAGACTTGATCACAATTTGGTTTTATTGGGGATTAGTGTGAGATGATTATTGGCCATCCAAATTTCAGTAGCAGTAAAGGCATTCTAGGTTATTTGGGTCAGACACTAATATCCAGTCAAGAACCGAGCCACTGTCTCTTTCTGTTAAATCTAGTTGTATCTGTGATTAGCTGTATAAAGTTGAAGAGGTTGATATTAGATGATCAAGAATGACTTGAGAGGTCTAGGCAATTTATGTTCACTTCACCTAAGATAATTGTTTCATTATTTATATTGTTTGATATCCAGGCAAGAATATCTTCTAGCAGAGGAATGTTGTTAACTGGGGGGATATATATGGATATGATGCAGAGATTCTTAGAACTGTTCAGTTTAAAAAGTGATATTATTATCTCAGCTGTAGAGAACTGAGGAATGGGGCTGGAATATGAGACAATGGTGAAGGTGTTAGGAAACAGTATTGCAATGCCTCCTCCTTTTTACAGGGTCTATCAGCCCTTAGACAGGCATAGCCTGGGACGAGGAATTGCGAGTCTTTTACATAGAGTTTCAACCAAGTTTCAGTTGCAGCTATTATATCTGGTTTATTAAGGGATATCCAGGCATGTAATTCTGGTATTTTGTTTCTGATACTTTGGAGACTGATTGTTGTGATATTTAGTGATGTATATGAGCTAGGGCAGTTCACATTCAAAGGGTTGGGTCCTGGGTTTGGGTGGATATCTCCATATAGGGATATATTAGATTGCTTGTAAAGGTAAGTATAGGGTGGCAAGTTTTTTTTCAAGTGGCTATAGATAGATATATAGTTGTAAATGTTTATTTGGAGTGGAAGTAATTTTAGTTTGGTATGTAGAAGTACATTGAGTGCATACAGGCTGGGGGGATATATCTGAGTAACTAGAGAGAGCTGAGGATTGTGTAGCAGTTGTAGATTCAATTTTTTTGCGGTATAAGAGCTATGTGTAATGATGTCAGTTGAAATAAGAGGCATAACAATAGGGCAAGGGGGCAGAGTAGAGACACAAATGTATGGATGGAGGACATAGTGGTTGAGGGGAAAAACTATTAAGTGAAGTTTGTTAGTAGTAGTTTATAAGTTATAGTATGTGGTATGGATGGGAGGTGTGGTAGATATATTGATGGTAGGATACTAGATTGGTTGTGGATTAGTTTTGATTGGATGAGTTAATTGTTATTGGATGATGGATTTGTAGGGGGAGGAGTTATGGTGAGAATAAATATACTTGATGCAGGGGAAGGTGGGAATGAGGGTAGGGTAGGGGATCAGAGTGTGCCCGAGCGAAGCAAGGGCGTATGGAGCGGGCTGGCCCAGGTCAAACAGAACTAGCTGCAAAAACAATCAATGAAACAGGTAAGTATAGTAGAGTGTATTGTTACAGGAAAGTGTTAGGTAAGTGTGACAGTGATTTAGGATAGCAGAAAATTATTTTAAAGACTGGAAAGCAGGTATGGTTTAATGCAGGAGAGTAGGCTAGGTGGGAGATAGAGTGGAGAGAGAGATTATGAGTAACAGGATAGTAAGGCATTAGGGTGATTTAAAGAATGGTGGTAATGAATAGCTCAGTGGAAGAAATGTCTCTTCAGTCCCAGTAGTACAGATAAGTGACCAAAAAGGCTAGTATGGGCAGGGAATTGACAGACTAAAAGCAAGAGGGAAAGGGGGGTTAGACTTTAACAGTGGTGATGTACAAGGGACAGTAGATGCAACACAAGGGAAAAAATGGTTGAAAATTAAATATACACTTCAGTTTGTAAATACAATGTACAGGAAGATAAACAATCCTGATACACAGTTTGGACTTTCAGCCGCAAATAGTCAGTGGTTCCCTCTGGGATGTTGATAATTACTTTCCTAGTTAATATTTCCACAGACTTTCTATTTGTTTTGGTTGGTGAAGGGAGAGGTCAGGGTTGAGTGTGCTGCAATGTAGAGGAAGATAAACAATTCCGATACGTGGTTTGAACTTTATGCCGCAAATGGTCAGTGGTTCCCTCTGGTATGTTGATACTTTCCTAGTTAATATTTCCACAGACTTTCTTTTTATTTTGCCTGATGAAGTGAGAGGTCAGGGTTGAGTGTGCTGCAATGTATAGGAAGATAAACAATTATGATATGTGCTTTGAACGTTTGGCCGCAAATGGTCAGTGGTTCCCTCTGGTATATTGATAATTACTTTCCTAGTTAATATTTCCACAGACTTTCTTTTTATTTTGCCTGATGAAGGGAGAGGTCAGGGTTGAGTGTGCTTAATAAATAGGAAGATAAACAATCCCAATATGCAGTTTGGACTTTCGGCTGCAAATGGTCAGTGGTTCCCTCTGGGACATTGATAATTACTTTCCTAGTTAATATTTCTACAGACTTTCCTTTTGCTTTGCTAACAAAGAGAAAGGTCATGCTTGAGTGTGATGCAAAGTATAAGAAGATAAACAATCCCAATAAGCGGTTTGGACTTCAGCTGCAAATGGTCAGTGGTTCCCACTGGGATGTTGATAATTACTTTCCTAGTTAATATTTCCACAGACTTTATTTTTGTTTTGGCTGAAGAAGGGAGAGATCATGGCTGAGTGTGCTGTTTAGTTTAAAAAATCATTAAAAATGAAGCAATTCGCCTTAGATAAGGTATTCCTACATCACCAATCAGGTCCGTGGGGGTGGGCCAAAACAGAAGATGAGTTTGTTCCTATTGTTGGGGTTTGAACAATTTGTTCCAGGGCATTTGAGTTAACAAAGTCAAGGAATTTTTGCACTTGTGAGTTAGGGCTAGAGTAGGTTTCCCAGTTGATTGTGGGATAATTGAAATCCCCCATGACCAGAGTGTTTGGCAATATTTGGATTCATTTAGTTTGGTCAGGTAAGCCTCATGTGCATCATGATCCATGGAGGGGGATCTATAACTAGCTATGACATGAATTGGGGTCTTACCCACAGTAATCTGTACTTGGAGTAACTCCATGGAGATGTCTATTCTAACTAGCTGGGAGGTGAATTTACACTAATATAGATAAAAACACCACATTCTTTGATTCTCAGATGTTTGTTTTGCGGTCTGAAGGTGTGGAAGGCATTGTAGCCATGCAAGGCCAGAGTACTCTCTGAGGCCTTGAACCAGGTATGGGACCTAGCTGGGATCATTCTAGCTGGGTCTTAATACAGGAGAAGGAGTCTTGGGTGGTACTTTGTAGTTAAGGTAGTGCTGAAGCTAAGCAAACAAGAGTTGAATCACCTGCATATTGTATGATTGTTGCATGTTTGGCTGCTTTGTGGATGTCATTTATGAATATATTAAATAATATATTTTAGTAAACAATGGACTTGGTATATGTAAGTCTGCAGTTTTGGTCACTTAGTCTTGCTGTTCTAGAATTTAACACTAACGATTCTTTGAATATCAAATGGATATGTATTTTTTTTGCTTTTATCGTATACTTTACTTCTTCGTTTTGCACCTCTATGTATGTGCCATAGTCAGCTCAGCAGAAAACTTTATCCTAACTCTTTAGTTATTGCAATGCTCCCAACACCAAGCAAGCTGGTCAAGACAACTGGGAGAATGACATGAATTCCCTTTGCCTTCTTTTATTTCAGTCCTGAGTAAACAGGTGACATAGTGCTGTGACCACTTTTTAACCATAGCAGTGCACCTTGGGAAATTCATGTCTGTGTGCTTTAAGCTGCCTCACTGCTTTGTTTAATTGCTCTCTCAGTGGTTCTCCTCCCTAAACAATCTGGGTTTCTTTCCACAGATCACCACTGTGACACCTGACAGGCATGAATTTGATAGCATTTGTTCCAGTTTTCACACACATGTGTTTCATATTTTACACCACTAGCCAACTAGACCAGTCATACTTATAAAGTCACTTAAGTTGCCAGTGTTCCTGTTTCTGTTTCTTGAGTAAAATATGCCTGCAAATGACTCATGAGGAAACTCAGTGCTGAATCATCAAAGTGTCCCCCTTGAACACTTTCAGAAATCAAATGCAAATATTTTGATTGTGGATCCGTCCAACAATATGGTTTTTGTGTAGTGTAGTGTATGCGCTGTCCAAATTAGAAACGGAAGAAAGGCAACTTGTGCTCATCACTGATATATTATAATTCTGAAGTATGTAGCAAAACAGCAACAAAAAACAAGTTTTTCAAACAAATCCATGAGAAAAGAGTGTTACTGAAAGTAGCCCATAAAAAGAAGACTATCATTTTCTCTGCAATGAGAAAGCATGGTTATCTAAAGAGCTCCAGAAAGGGCTTTCTATCTGTGTGTGTAATACATAAAGTATCAATAAATAAAATACTTTGCTATGGCTATAGTGTGTTCATTTAAATCCTGAATCTTTCAGTCACAAAGGACAATCCTATTACAATGACAATATCTTCTAGGATTCACATTCCCTGAAATAATTAACCAGAGAGATCTAAACGTTTCAATGCATAACCTATGGTTCATGCCAAAAAGTAGTAGCCTTTAAAAGAAGGCAGCTAGAATAGCACCAATGTAAAGGAATTACTAGGACCTAAAGA
>NC_056733.1:1145631297-1145721297 GCF_019279795.1 Protopterus annectens | reverse complement strand
CATGTAGAATAGATGGCTTTTTTCCATGTAAAGCCTGTTTTTTTATTACTTCATAGCTACTCTGTCAGAGGACAGCAATGTTTTAATTACCTTTTTAATTTCTTTTTCTGTGGTTCATTTTCAGGAATAACAGTCACTATTACCAACAGTTCATCAGTCATACAGAAGAATATGTTTTATTTATTTATTTATTTATTTATTTGTCTTTGTTGACCAGAAAAGTCAGTGGAGGCCCAGGGAGTAAAGCTCTACCACAGTACATTTATATTAACAAGTGAATTTCAAACAGTTCTCAAAAAAACTACAGTTCCATTCCTCATGAACCAACAAACATAATTACAGGACAGGTATAAACAGTAAAATATTTATATCAACAATTATAAGTTTATACAGTTTGTTCCGGCTGTAAAATCTTATAGAAGTAAATGGATTGTTACTGCAAAAGGGAAACATTATTATAAAGAAGTAAATTGCTTTTTCATTTCAGTAAAGAAAGGTTTGCAAGGAGTTTAAGACGGGTAATGAAGTTAGTTATAAAATTTTGTAGGAAGGGGGATTTTAGTATAGTATGGGTTTATAAAGAATTCGAAAGATATAATGAAGTAAATTATAGAATAATGTAGGAGGGGATGGAAGATATCCATATTATACAGGAGGATAGTGGTAATAGCATAAGACAGAGAGCAGGTATAGGATTGGTTCTATTTAGGATGCTTGTTCCAAATTAGTGAATCTAGAAGGTTTATAACCTAGTTATACCACAGATGCATGATAGGGGTAGAGTGGTGGGTGGGGGAGTTAGAAAAAGAACAACATGAGATGTTGTTTAAGGGGGTGAAAATGGATGCATTAATTCAAATGTAAGAGGGAAATGTGTTAGGGGTGTAAAGATTCAAGTAAAGGAGGGCAAAAAGTTTGTGATAAGCAAAAAGGAGTTTGTGCTTTAACTAGAGGCCTCAACCTGGTGATGCACATGAGCAGGACCAGGACTGGTATAGTTTGAGCTGGATTTTACAGCTTGGAAGTTTGGTAATCATTTTTACTTGTGTACAGATGGTGTTCCAGAACTTGGAGATGTAACAGGAGTATGGTGAGTCCCCCGATTAATTATTTGCCTTAGTAGTGCTTAGTACAAATTCATCACCAGAACGGCAGTCTCTTGTAAGGCAATAATGTAATTTTTAATGCAGGACATTGTTCAGGAAAATATATCAGTTTGTATGCCATAACTAGCTGAGAGTATGCCATGTAGTTGTTAAGTTCTAGCCAGTTTAGCTGCTTTAAGGCTTGGCAGTGGTGAGCTCAGTGTGTATTATTAGCAGAAAATTTATCTACTTTGTTTTTAACAGGAGGCTAGTTTGGAATTTAGTGTAGAGCTTATGTATGTAAGGATACGTGAGGCTTATAAGGGAGTTGGAAGCAAATAGTATGAGGCTAGGGGGTTTTTTTTGCTTGGTCTGCAAGGTACTATTTTACCCTGTAAAGGAAGCCTAGTTTCTGGCGGGTCTTTTAATTGTTTAAAGAATATGTTGATTGTCAGCTATAATAATGCTCAGTAATTTAGCCTGTGATACTATCGCACTTTTAGTCCAAGCGGGATTCCAGTAGTGTCGTTGGTTTAAGCAGCAGGGATTCCAGTACTGCTGTTTCAGCAGAGAGCAGGGATTCCACAAAGGTAGGTGAGTGTGTGTGTGGTAGTGCCGTTTCAGCAGAGAGCAGGGGTTCCACAAAGGTAGGTGAGTGTGTGTGTGTGTGTGTGTGTGTGTGTGTGTGTATGTGTGTGTGTGTGTGTGTGTGTGTGTGTGTGTGTGTGTGTGTGTGTGTGTGTGTGTGTGTGTGTGTGTGTGTGTGTGTGTGTGTGTGTGTGTGTGTGTGTGTGTGTGTGTGTGTGTGTGTGTGTGTGTGTGTGTGTGTGTGTGTGTGTGTGTGTGTGTGTGTGTGTGTGTGTGTGTGTGTGTGTGTGTGTGTGTGTGTGTGTGTGTGTGTGTGTGTGTGTGTGTGTGTGTGTGTGTGTGTGTGTGTGTGTGTGTGTGTGTGTGTGTGTGTGTGTGTGTGTGTGTGTGTGGTAGTGCCATTTCAGCAACGATTCTGGTAGTGCTGTTTCAGCACAGAGGGATTCCACAAAGATGTGTGTGTCATTATATTCTGTTTTATGCCCTATATTTTCTGCATTGATATTTACATAGCTAAGGAGAGTTTAGTTTGTAGTTTGCAGGGCTGGTGTTCAGGGATAATGCACTCTTTTATGTAAGCTTCTTGATATATGGAATCGATATGTTATTTGCTGTTAGTAAATACATTTTATTTTGTAATACAGCATTGATTGAATAAATGTGCCTGTAATGCAGACTCAGAGCTTAGTTTGTTCCAGGTTATCCTTGTAGTAGTTTTTCTTTTATCAGCAGACAATGTTGGTATAAATTATATGCAGTTGATCAGGCACTTTGTGTAGTATTGAAAAGTTAATGTAAATATTTTTTGTATGTTTAAGTCTGTTGTCTGTGGTATCTGGTTACTTTCTCATTTTGTAAAAGTAAAAATTGTGTGGTAATGTACTGCGATACTGATGTTAAATCAAAATTGCATAAAAACATTTCAGGATTGCAGCAACGTAAGATTGTCCATGACATAATATAGCATGATAGCTTTTAATTAGTCTGGCAATTTAGTACTGCATTTTCAGGGCGAGATTGGAGAGCACTGGGCCTCGCGTAAGTGCAAATAAAGTCCACTGTTGCCCGTTATCACCTGAAACTGTTACTTGTACTAAGTATAATCAAAGTAAAATGTTATTCAAGATTGCTGAGCACTTTTGTCGGCTGTCTGTGTCATTAATTAGAGAAAAAAAATCTTAGCACTAAATGTGGAACAGTGAGGAATATGGACTTCATGACTCAAAATGCGGGATGTTCCTCATAATGAGGTCACTTGAGAGGTATGAGTAACTTGGCTTTGCCCTTGATTGTTGAGCAAAGAAGTTGAGAGCTGTAGCCGAGATGCTATGCAGGGTTTCGTAGATGTCCCTCAATTGCTGTAAGTGCTGAGAGCTATCTATGCAAAAACACTTGTTCATAGGTTCATAGGTAGATACTAGGCTATCTGCTCTAGGGCATTTATAAGCCTAGCCAGAGTGTATTTGGCTTCCGCCTTCCTATTAGATTAGCCTACTGTACCTCTGTAAAGTAGGTCACAGAAGGTACCCTTTTAAGATTAGTTTACTGTGCCTCTGTCTAGCAGGGACACAGGAGAGATCCCAGGGGTGAATTTGCGATTTCCCATCCACGTGCCCAAATTTCGCTTGAAGAGGGTCAGCGAGGGGCTATGTCTAACATGAATTGGGATTCTATTCCAGAGTGAGGGGAGCCCCTGGGAAATGAATCTGTCCCTCCAGCATGTCCTATTTATTTTTGTGCTGAGGTTTATGTCCCTGGAGCGTGTAGCTCTAAGGGACTTGGATTTTTTGAGGTGGAGCATGTCCGTTAATTCTGGGTTTGACATGGCTTTGTACATCAGGCATAGATCGCCTCTGAGTAGGCGGTAAGCAACTGAGTAGAGCTGGAGTTTCTTTAGTCGAGCTGCATAGGACATCTGTTTGTAGCCCATGATCCTCTTGGTGAGGTACTTTTGGGGTCTCTCCAGTTGCTGCAGGTGTCGGGTAAGGTACATCCCAAAAGGGGCATTGTATTCAATTATGGGCCTGATGAGTGATGAGTAGAGGGGCACAATGACCTCTCTTGATCTAGATGCGAACCCTTTCGTGATCAGGTGGGCTATATAGAAGGTCTTTCTAACCACTTTGGCAACGTGATTATCAAAGGAGAGATTACTATCTATGTTGGTCCCCAAATCTCTAATTACTTCTTCTGTACTTAATGGATTACCACCTATGTGGTAATTTGTGGGCACCTTGTTTTTCCCAAAGGGGATGACTATGCACTTTTTAGCATTTAGCTTGAGGTCGTGGCTCTGGCACCAAGCATCCGTCTCTGTGAGACCCTTTTGGAGGATGCTTGTGTCAGCTGGAGATTCGATTATGGCCCCCAATTTGCAGTCATCTGCGAACTTTGTCAGCCATAATCCCCCTGTGTTAGCCTGAACCTCAGAGAAGTATATACCGAACAAGAGAGGTCCCAGAACTGAGCCCTGTGGGACGCCACTTGTAACTGGTTTGGATTCGGACATGGCACCTGCGATTCTGACCATGTGGGTTCTATCTCTGAGCCAGTTTGCAACCCATCTTGTGATATAGGGGTTGATATTTAAGCTGGTAAACTTATTTATGATGCCCGAGTGGGGTATTGTGTTGAAGGCTTTTGCGAGGTCCAGGTAGGCTGTGTGGACTACCTTGCCCTCATCTATGGCTTTGGTAACTGTTTCAAAGAAATCAACTAGGTTTAAGAGGCAAGATCTGTCCTTAACAAAGCTGAATTGGGTAGGGTCCAGTGTCTGGAGGCTCCCAATGTCTTTGTTTATGAGTTCCATGATAATACGCTCCATAGCTTTACAGACCAGACTAGTCAGGCTTATGGGGAGATAGTTTCCAGGGCCCGTTGTGGCACCACCTTTGTGGAGTGGAACCACTGTAGCTGTACGCCATTCTTTGGGTACATATCCTGTAGTAAGGCTAAGTTTGAACAGTGACTTAATGTGAGGGTTCAGTTCTTCTTGGAGCTCATGTAAGACACAGCCTGGGACACCGTCCGGTCCCATAGATGCTGTGTTTTTTGCTTTGGAGAGGGCAGCTTTCACCTGTGCATCTGTGATGTCAGGGAGGTTACATTCAGTTGGGATAGGTGTTTGCTCCATTGGGGGGAAGGGGGGGGAATTTGTGCTGAATCTGTCTGCCAGGATGTTGGCTATGTCTGTAGGTTCGGTATATTTTGTACCGTTATGCAACAATTCAGAGCATATCTGGGAGTTTCCACCCATGTTTCTGACATAACTAAAGAAGGCCTTGTGATTATCTTTAGTGTCTAGGGCAATTTTTCTTTTGAAACTGGCCTTTGATGATTTTATGAGGGATCGAAGTTTCTTGCTAATACTGATCAGAGACACCTTCCCTTTTTGGGATTTTGCTCTGTCATGTAGTAGCTTCCTCCTTCTGTTGTATAGCTTATTTATGGCTGGGGTCCACCAGACCGGTCTCTTGTTTTTGGAGGAGTGAGTCTTGGTTTTATTTGGGATAGCACGATCCTTGCATTTCTGCAGGTGCTCATAGAATGCATTTGTAAAGGATTCTGCGGATTGGGCTGTATTATCCTCTGGCCCAGGGGCTTTGAAGGATTCCACCTCAGTCTTGAGAAGTGCAAAGTTGGCTTTTGAGAAATTCTTTACAGTGATTTCCTTGGCTGGGGGTGGGGACGGGATATGGATGTCCAGGGAAATTTGTTTATGGTCTGATCTTACCAATGAGTGGTTTACCTCTGGTGTGGAACATAGAGTCCCCATGTTGGTGATGACCAGGTCCAGTATGTTGTTCCCTCTTGTGGGAGTGGTGACCAGTTGTTCCATTGCGTTAGAGTTTATAAATTCAAGGAACCGTTGGGCGAGGGTGTTTGGGCTTGAGTAGTTTTCCCAGTCAATGTTTGGGTAGTTGAAGTCACCCAATAACATAGTGTTTGGAGAGACCTTCATATTCTACAGTGTTCTCAGGAATGCCAAGTGGGGTTCCTGTAATAGGGAGGGTATTCTGTAGCAGGCTACAAACTGAAAGGCAGTTTTGCCCGCTGTTAGTTGCACATGGATGGTTTCCAATGCTTCGTGCAGTGCCACTAACCTGGAGGTGTAGGTATCTTTGATGAATATAGATACTCCCCCTCCTTTTGTGCTTCGGTCCGAGTTTTGGGGCCAAAACGCATGGTATGAGTTGTAACCTGGTAGTGCTGGGGTGCTCTCAGGAGCCTTGAACCAGGTTTCTGTTACTGCACAGACATTGATTTTCTCCATATTGAGGAGAGTCTCGAGTGCGTGCATCTTGAGGTCTAGACTTCTGGCATTGAGTAGCATTACCTTTAGTTTTTTTATCTTTGGGTTGTCTATGGAGGTGGGTTTGTCCTTTGAGCCTTGCCTAAAAAAGGCACTATGGGGGTGGCAAGAGCCTTGGCTAGTATACGAAAGCCTAAGGGTGACAGGTGCAAGCCGTCCCTAGCGAAGCAACGTGGCTTGTCGAGCATGTCATCCCAGGCTGACAGACACTGGATCCCCTTTGAATGACACCAGTACTTTAGCCAATTGTTGAAACTGATCATTTTGTCTTTATACTGTGGCATCATTCTTGGTGAGGGCAAGATGCTACTCAAGGTCAGGGACATACCAGCCTGGGCTATATGGTCAAAGAGCTCCTCTATGTCTCTTTTCATGTAGTCCAGGGAGGTACGTCTCAGGTCATTCACACCAGCATGGACAATGACGGAGTCATACTTGTACTTGCTTTGGAGTGACCTGAGTGCTTGCGTTATGTGGCGGATCCTGGCACCCGACAGGCAGCTTACAGTGACCTTCTCCTTGTTCAGTCTGGTGAGTGGGATGTCAGTGTGCCAGACAATAGAGTCCCCTATAACAAGTGTATTTGGTGTGTTGTTTGGCCTTATGGGCTGTGACTGTG
Source organism: Protopterus annectens (assembly GCF_019279795.1). Taxonomy (NCBI): domain Eukaryota; kingdom Metazoa; phylum Chordata; order Ceratodontiformes; family Protopteridae; genus Protopterus; species Protopterus annectens. The sequence goes on along the minus strand of NC_056733.1, from coordinate 1,145,714,693 downwards.
AGGCACACTGATTTTGTGAGATATGTGATTTGTGGGTATTGTTGAGGGGTGGCTGTTGCTTGAATATCTGCTTAGGAGGTCTTTGCTGTTTAGGCAGATTTTTATTTAGAACCTCCGAGTATGTTTTTTTGTGTTTATGTGTTGGGCATGCAGATGCAATAGGTCTGTGTGAGACTGGATTTGTGGTGTGGGTGGTTACCTTTTCCTCCTGACTGACTGTGCCAGTCTTTGGTTGAGAGAGCTCTGCCTCCAGTTTGGCTGTGTAACTGCAACTCTCACATGTATTAGAGTTTGTTGGAAGGAGGAGAGGGTTGTCTGTGTACATAAGGCAATTGTAACATTGCCTCAAAATTCCCAGATTCACCAGCTGGACTGGAGAGTAACCTTGAAACTGACTCTTGGACATACCAGATTAGTATAGGGAACTGTTTTTTTACTGATCAGATTAGGGAAGGGAACTGATTTTTCACTTGATCAGGAAGGACCAATCGGGAGTCTAATACTTATGAGAAGTGCAGCGTTCTCAGTTATCGCCCATTTTAGTGCCCCCCCCAAAAAAAAAATAAATCTGAATGCCAATATGTGAAGCCATGCCCAAGAGATGTAAATAAGCTGACTTAATGAGAAAGCATGGTGCAACAGATTGCAGGGAACTATAAAATAATACTAACAGATTATGACAGGTATACCAATACTTAAAGCGTGCTAACAGGATTTATCTGTCAAGTGATTACAGAAGCAAGGTCTGTAATGCAGTGAGCTGGGTAATATACATGAGCTCTTTGGATAGGGAATTTTTTTTTTACTGGTGCTTCGGTCTTCTAAAAGACAAGCTCAACAGCAGTCAAATGTGAGTATTGTAACACTTTAAGGATGCCTTCAGTTTGCAAGCTGAGAGAATGTTAACTTAACTACTAGAGAAGGGCAATTGTCCAAATATTATTGTTTAAAAAAGATGAAAGTTAGCAGTACCACAAAGAATCCCAGACAGATCTTTGCCTCCATACACACTTAAATCTCTGTCCCAGTCCACTCCATACTTATACAGATCATACACACATCTAATATGCATAGGCAATGATTCTCTGTACGAGCACCCAAAATCTGGGAATCCTTACCAGGCAATATAAAGCCCATTATATCCATTAGGAATTTCTGCAAGAATACGATACCTAATGTCATTAAATAGAGATACCTAGGTTTTTTATTTGACCTATCCCAAGTGTTTAACACTCACACAGACATCACAACTAATAAAATCATGCCTTAGCTAAAACTGTGCTACAGCATCAGTCATCTCTTTTCATCATATCTCTCAACTGTCCCTGTTTTGGAGAAATGTTCCTATCTTCAAGACTGATGGCGTCCCTATTTTAACCCTTCACGCTATTTTCTGAATCTCCCTCATCACTTGTAAATGCTGCATCCCTCAAATTATGTATGGAATGATCACAGTTGTTCTCACTAGGGCTAATATACAATTATCAGCCATGGGATAGGTAAGACTTATCAGAAAATGCTAATTCAAGCACCAAAAGGGAATTGGCTAAGCTTAAAAAGTCCTCCAAGTGAATCTATGTTGTGGTAGTAAATAGTTATAAAAATTGCCCTTTTTAAATAACTAAGTGTCCCTTTCACCCTCTGCCCCCCCAGTCTTCAACAGCTTCCAGCGCCTATGGGATTAAGAAGTATTTTTGAAAATTTTCAGCCAGGTTTCGATTGAAGAGAAAGAAATTTGAGTGATTTCTTGTAGTCTGGGTATTGTGGGGCTGTACATATTAAAACTGAATCATCTGCATATTATATTATAGCTTTCCTTATAGCCTGATTTTACAATCTGCCAGTCTTAGTTTATGTTAACTTTACTGGGTTAAACATACATGCCTTCCAGGCATTAAAATGAAGGTTTTAGGAAGTGCAATAAAGAAAAGTATATATCAGTATAACTGCATCTCTGTAATCCATCTGCATTATGAAGGCAGATGATATCCCATCACCATCATCATCATCATCAAAATCACCATCAACATCATCATTATCATCATCATCTTCATCATCATCATCATCAGAATCACCATCAACATCATCGTTATCATCATTGTGAGGTGCAGCAACTGTCTTACCTAGGACAACAAAGTTACAAAGACATGCGTCTGGAGCATTTCTTCCTGGGCCTCCGCTGAAAATTGGCTCATTCCAAGTAGGACTTTCCCGGTAAACAAATGTTAAATAAGTAAACATTATAGTTTATCTCTGCCTTTCATGAAGTCCCAATTAATCACCACACTGCACAATTTCCTTTAACAATCACATTCAATCTTTACTTAAAATCAAATAATTTTTATATAACTTAACCAGACACGCATTGTTCATATCATAAGCAGCTGTTTTCAAAGTTGTTTTGCTAAGCTACTAAGTCAATAAACATAGTGATTAGCTCTGTAAATTACAACTTCATTTCTCCAGTCCCTCCTATGCTCCCCCTAAGAAATAAAATAATTGTCTTTGGTGTCAGACATGGAGAAAAAGACAGGCAATAGAGTCTGACATATGAAAGGATGAGCTCTGGATATTATATATGCAGTGAGATAGGCCCCCTTCAGACCATTTATGTGAGATACTCCCCCTACATTGTCCTTAATTATTATTATTATAAAATGGTTACCACATTGGCAACATGTTCTTCTTTTGCCCCTCTTATTTATTTGTATTCTGCTATAAAAGTACATAAGGCATATCCAAGTGTAGCTAGCATAATTGCATATGGCCTTCCTCTGATTCTGTGTGCTGTAACACATGATTAAAAAGTTCCATTACCTCTATCATCCTACTGCCTCTAAATATGGAAATTTAATGTTCTCAGTGGCTTAGGTTCCTTTAGCATTTTTCCATGCTAAGTTCCTTTCGTTCCTCTTAGGCTAAGCATACCATTACAGTCTGCACGTATCTGTACAATCATTAACATGCTGCCCTGACGTTAAACAGCTGACCTTATTTACTCTAGTTAAACTTATTACTTTTGTTTGCTGTAAAACTCAGATGCAGAAAGCAGTCTTTTTGCACAGAAAAATTAATAGTAAAATGCTTCAATAAATTAATACAAGAATTCAAGTTAAGTAGTGTAGTATACTGCAAATGTTCTAGATTTTTAGGGATATCTAAGGATTATCATTTCAAATATGAAGAAGATTGTATTTACTTTGATAGATTTATCATCATCAATCCCATTTTTCACATTTTACATAGGGCTAGGGGTATCACATCAACTGTTGCAACCTTTCTGCGATATAACCACTCTTCTGCATTCTTGAAAAATCATGCCCATCTCTCACTGGTCTTCACTCATGTAATCTGGTCATCTCTTGGCTTCCTCATCTCTCTTTCCTTCTTCCTGTTTCTCACAAATCTGCTTTTTCTGCTTTCCTGTAGATGTAGCTAAACCACTGTAATGCGTTCTCCTTGATTTTCTCTGCAATTGGAGGTACTTTGGCTTCCATTCTGATGTCCTCATTTTTCATCTGTCCCATGGTGTGCCTATTACTTATCTCAAGCACTTCATCTCCATCCCCTTAGGTTTCTGTACCATCCAGAAGCATCAGCAGCACCACTGTTTTGTACACCTGACCATTCAGCTTCATTGACATTGTTTGGTCACTCCTTCACTGGCATTCTTCGGTCACTCACTACCCCTTACACTTTATGTCAGTTGGCAGCACCTCTGATTCCAAATTTGACTTCCTCAATTCAGACTTCCCTTCTCCTCAACAACTCCACTCAGATGCCTAAAGCTGTTTATCTGTTCCACTATTTTCCCTTCCAGTTCAATATTCATCTTTTTATTTCCCCAGTTTCCATCCAGAACCAGTTTCATCTCATGTGCCTTCAGTTTTACATTCTATTCCTCTATCATTTACTGAAGTTCCTTTGCAGCATCTGCTTATAATGCCACGTCACTTGCATACAGCAACTTTGTAGATCTGTCCCCTCAAATTCATTTGCAGATGTAGTCTGTCCTCAGTATGAACAGGAATGGGTTCAGGGCTAAGCCCTGATATACACCAACTCTCAGCGGTCGCCTTTTTTTGACTCCATACACTGTTTGCACTTGTGTTATTGGATCCTTGTATACAGCCTGCACTAATGCTACAAATATTTCTGGGACCTTAAGAATTACAGGGCCCAAATCAGCTTTCTAGGGATATTATTGTATACTTTATCCAAGTCTAGGAATGTCCAATTGAACTCTTTCCTCATCTGTAGCCTCTTTCAAACTGCCTATCTCACTGTAAACATCATGCCGGTTGGCTGCATCCTGATCTGAATTTAAACTGCTCAAATCCCATCTTTCATTCTGTTTATTCATTCATCAATCAACCTCTCCAGCACAGTCATAAAGTCTGACAGCAGTTTGATATCGCTGTATTGCCCACAGTTGTGAATACCCCCTTTGTTCTTGTATACTGGGACCGGAATACTTATTCTCCAATCTCCAGTCATCTGAAATACAAGTCTCTCTCTACCAACACAGTGGGTAATACCTTCAGGAGCCATTTCTCCCTTAACATACCCAATATCATGACATGTTATTGTACATTTTATTTTCTTAGTGTCAACTTACACTTGTATGCATTTGGGTCAGCCTCATGTGTTTCTTTTTATTTAATGTTTCATTTGGAACACTGCTTGTTTTCCCTTCTAAAAACACAATTACTGCCTGTTAGGCATCACCTAGAATTCCACCTCTAAATGGTTGGAAGAGGTTTGATTGACTGTCTGTAGATCAGATAAATATGTGTCCTGCCCTTTCCAAGTGTGTCTTAGTGGAATCCACAGTGTGTCCCTGTAGCAGCCACTGACATATCAGTTAAAAAGAAACACAAATGAAGGCAAAATGATGCAAAAAGAGTGTTCAATAAAGAAAAAATAGATTTTCACAGAAAAGACTACAGAAAAGGATCTGTAAAAAAGTAAAATACTTTTTTTAAGTGAAAATATGTAGAAAATTCCTTTTTCACATTAGAGCCTTGACTGTCTATGCTTGCCTGGAAATGAGTAAAATGTGTCAGTGGAATCAGACCATCAACCCTTTAAGTCCATCTGAATATATTTCTAGCCCTTGTGCAACTCTCCTCCATACCCAGTCCTTCCGGGTATCTGTCTTAGGCCTTAGGGCAGCCCCCAACCCAGTAAGACTTATGTCACTGTAATGTCCAGCAGGGCATATCAGTGACTCAGTCCTCCACTTCTGTGAAAAAAATTGTTCCTCACATTACTTAAAATTGACCCACCCTGACAGCCATCTGCGTCTTCCTTTCTTTCCTCCACCCACTGTCTTTGGCTCCACGCCTCATTCCCATTTCTAATGTGGGCCATTAAAATATCCCCCCTTTCTTGCCTTTGTTCCAGGGTGTACATTTTTTTCCTCAGTTTCTCATTCTCTCTACCCATACTCCAGACTTTGCATTCTTCCCATCAGCTGAGCCAGACACAATACTTCAGGAAAGGTTCTGAGTGCTCTGCATAATGACAAAACTACCTGAGTATCTCTAAAATCCACCATATAGTTGGATTTTGCTAAAACCATCTCCCGCTCTTCATCTTGTTCATTCTGGGGATTGGTTGTAACACAGATCTTTCTCCTTTTCTTGTATTCCACCCTGGGTGTCTGTTGTAAGTCTAAGGACTGTAGCTGTGATCCTTACCATAATCAAAATTTAACAAAGATCATTGGTGAACGTATACTAAGTTCAGGGCTGTGGTAACTAGGCTCATGCCCCTACTCAGAGGTGCAGCAAACTCAGAGTTAGTATAAGTAGTTAGCAAAAGGACTAGTGCAGTATGGAACCTCCAGTAGAGCTCTTTTGAGTGTGTACCTTTAACCCCTAGTGGGTGTGGCTTCAGCATTTAAAAATTTAAGTTATCACCTTACATTTTTAACAAATACCCATTGACAGCGGTCATATATCAATACAATTGTGTTTGCTATCATGTATGCTTCAAGATAAAAATTTCCAATACCTTGTATGTAACATGGTTTTGGAATTATTAATGCAAATATGAACAGGCAATATTTGATGCCTAGAGGAGCAGTAGGGTGTAACTGCAGAAACGCCTGGAGACGTCACTCGGCTGTAATGAGTTAAAAATTGTCACTAATTTTGGGCCTTTGTTCCACTTTTGTTTATGTTTTTGTCCAGATTTCTTGGTCTAAGAGGTTGAAGGTATTGTTAGAAAAATCTATATTTACATACATGCTGCTTAGAAAAATATATTTACATACATGCTGCCTAGAAAAATATATTTACAATGTATGCTGCTTAGGAAGATGTGTATTCAAACATTCAAACATATATAAGCTGTGTGGTCAAATATATAGAGAAATGTGTGCCTTAGTTAGGAATAAATGTACTTAAATCTATAATAGAGAACAAAGTTTGAAAAGTAGTATGATATGTAATGCATTTAATTCTGTTTTACTAGAATAATAGTAGAAATAAACTTGCATATTATTGCTTGAAGCACAAGCTGCAGTGTAATCAGAAATTTGGCCTTGGCAGCGTTCAAGCACAGCCTGGCTCATGTCTTTCAAGTAAAGATTATTTTGCAAAGTTAGAAAATAATAAATCTGTTCACATGTGTATCTTCTTCCTGCTTCAACCAGAAGAATAGCCTTGTGCGCACTATCAGAGATAGTGTCCAGCTGAACAGAGAGACAAAGAAATGTATTAAAGAGACATTCATCCATTGTATTCGAGCTAATCTAAGAGCCTTGAATTGGCTACATCCTCAGGAGGTCATCGTGACTGACCAGGTGCTTGCAAGGCTGTAACATTCTCATGGGAAAAAGACTTTTTGAAAAACACAATCTCAGCACTTTTTCATAAGTTACTATGATGTAAAGACCCTGTCACTGACCACGTCAGTGAGGTGGGCAAAACTGATAGTGACATGTATAAAAAATGGAGCCTTCTGTTAATAAACTAGACAAAATTCTGTACAAGTTTGTGTATGGTTTTTTGCCTCCTAATGTACATTAGAAAATAAGATACTTGAGTTCTCCTGCATTATTGTTTGTTATTGATTGACATTGTTTTTGAATAACTCAATGATTTTTACAGTCTGATTCTAACAAATTTATTTAACATTTTGGTCCTAATCGTGCCGGAATTCCCTTGGTAAGCTGCAGGTCACAGAGTGCATGAGTGCTAATAAATCTGCGCAGGAGAAGCTGCCGAAAAGAATGGTTCTTCTTAAAGTGAAAAGACCTCCGACTGAATTGTTGTGTGTAAAGAGGCTGTCCACTTTCTGATCTGTGGCTGAAAAGGCGAAGACTGGGCCCCAAGGAAAAACAGTAAGAGCAGGAGGCTCAGGTAAGAAGAATTTCCCTCTTTGTCTTTGTTTTAGATCAGGGACCAGGTTACACTGTGCTATTGCTAAGGTTTGTGATAGCAGGGAGAGAGAGAGTCAAAGTATTGTATCTTGAGTCATAGATCAGGGAATAACAAAGCAAAGTAAACAGTCATTCTAGACACTACTGTGGATATGGGGAAATAAGATACCACGTGGTACAAGAGAAGGGTTACGTAACAGTCTTTTTAAGACATGGGAAATCAGTGCACTAAGAGATCACGAGATCCACCCCTAACGGATAATGTAAAGCATATGCAATTGCAGTAAGCAGATAATGTGAGATATTTTGCAAAATGTGTTAACAACTATAAATTTGATAGTAAACTAGATAAACTTTCACTAGTTAAACTCCTTAAACAAGCTTTAATCTGATGCAGGGTCAGGCAAAAGAAAACAGCACTAACTAGGCATACCTCAAGCACATAGGTGGATTGAGGAAGCAAATTGTAAAAGAAAAAAAAAACAGAAGCTTAAAAAATTCTGAAACATTTTTAGACAACAGAGTGAAAGGTCTAACAGACAGAATCTCTGAAAAATGAAAACTTAGAGCAGACTGGACTTGCATTAATTAATGCATACAACAGGAAAATGAGACAGTAGATGGATATTATGCTAGATTATTAAAATGCTTAAAACAACAATTAAAAAAAAATACATTTTTAAAAGGTTGCATTGCCTCTGTTAGTAGTTTTATTACAAGGCATATGATAAATCACTGAACAAGCAGGCTGCAAGCCTTACTTGAGTATGCTAGACGTACTGAAAGACACCTTAATAGTAAAAAGAAAAAAAAGGCACAAGTCTTCACTGCTGAAGACGGAGCTGAAGTATTTGTATTACAGTCAGGTAAAAAGGGCATCTAGCTAGGGACTATAAACAAAATAAGAAAGCAATGACAGAAGATAAAGGAGATGTGGACTGACTATATGATAGTGATAATAACCAAAAATCATCAGGAAAGGTTAATAAACAAAAGAAAATGTGAATGTAGTAGAGGGAATAGAGGAAGTACAAACAGATGTAGAGAATAAAAATGAAAATAAAATTTTAGATTTAGCATTGTTGAGCCTGGAGCTCTACCTAGCAAATACAAAACCAGAAGTAACACTTCTGGTGGAGGGAAGAAAGGTCAAATTCCTGTGTGACTCAGGAGCCGCACGGACTTTGATACACCCCTCCAAGTTACCAAAACATTCTAAATCACCTGATTATATATTAGTAAAAGCAGCAAATGGACAGCTATACAGGGAACCACTTTCCCATAATATAGCAATAACTGACCCTGTTTCAGGTATGACTCAGAAAAGTAAAATTGTAGTTTCTGCAAAAATATCCAGTAAACTTACTGGGAAGAGACCTTGTGCAGATATTTGGCATAGCAGTAGTTCCTACCATACAGGGTATGGAAGCACAAAGACAAATGGATGCTCTTGTGGTGTGATCAGAGGGTGAAGCCTATTATTGGTACAGCCAGGGCCTAGTTATGATTGGTCCAGGGCAGTAACCAAAGAACTGATAAACGTAGCCATCAGTAAGGTACCCTCCCTTGACACTGATCAGCAGCACTTGTTACATTGTACTCCATACTACTGTAGCACACCAGGACCTAATAAGAAATATAAGTAAAAATCCTGCTGACAAATTAATATTACAAACTTTATGCTGGGATACTGAGGAAAACAGTGTAGTAAGCTGTTCATTACCTCAGGAGTTCATGAGATTGTATAAGTCCAATAGACTGCCACATGTCAGCTTGACAAAAAACAAAAGTGTTAAATGGGCAGACTTAGAAAAAAAGGTAACAAAATGGGAAAACAGACTGATTTAAAAATGTCAGGACAAGGAATATAAAAACAAAACTGAATTGGTTGACACAGACACACACAGCTGTACACTTGCAATCTAGTAAGGACAGCTGATTAGCATTTTTATTAAAAGAAAAAAAAAAAAGGCCTTGTGTAAAATTCCAACAACTCTGTGGTCAACAGGCAAGTTAAATGTAGGGCTTATTCAAGCAGCAGGACCAGTTACAATTACCCCAAAGTCAGCTTTTAGACCACAGAAAAAACAATACATTTTGGAAAAGAATGCAAAAGTAAAATTAAGCCTATAATAAGCAGCATTACTCAAAAGGAGTACTGGTAGAATCTCCTGATTCACCATGTGATACACCTATTTCCTGTTAAAAAGCAAACGGGGAATGGCAGATGGTACAAGATTTATAAGCTGTGAATAATGCAGTATTACCTAAAGCACCCACGGTGCCAGACCCACATACCTTGTTAAATGATTTAAAGCCACAACAGAAGTATTTTACTGTGGTAGATATAAGCAATGCTTTCTTTTCAATACCTATACATCCTGATAGTCAATATTGGTTTGCATTCACATTTCAGGGTAAAAGGTATGCATATACCGACTACCACAGGGATATTGTGAGAGCCCAATAATATTTGCACAAAAAATGGCTAGCAATCTGGCAGGGTCTACCCCACCAGAAAGTAGTCAAATTTTACTTTATGTAAATGACAACTTCATTTCTCCAGTCCCTCCTATGCTCCCCCTAAGAAATAAAATAATTGTCTTTGGTGTCAGTCATGGAGAAAAAGACAGGCAATAGAGTCTGACATATGAAAGGATGAGCTCTGGATATTATACATGCAGTGAGATAAGCCCCCTTCAGACCATTTATGTGAGATACTCCCCCTACATTGTCCTTAATTATTATTATTATAAAATGGTTACCACATTGGCTACATGTTCTTCTTTTGCCCCTCTTATTTATTTGTATTCTGCTATAAAAGTACATAAGGGATATCCAAGTGTAGCTAGCATAATTGCATATGGCCTTCCTCTGATTCTGTGTGCTGTAACACATGATTAAAAAGTTCCATTACCTCGATCATCCTACTGCCTCTAAATATGGAAATTTAATGTTCTCAGTGGCTTAGGTTCCTTTAGCATTTTTCCATGCTAAGTTCCTTTCGTTCCTCTTAGGCTAAGCATACCATTACAGTCTGCACGTATCTGTACAATCATTAACATGCTGCCCTGACGTTAAACAGCTGACCTTATTTACTCTAGTTAAACTTATTACTTTTGTTTGCTGTAAAACTCAGATGCAGAAAGCAGTCTTTTTGCACAGAAAAATTAATAGTAAATGCTTCAATAAATTAATACAAGAATTCAAGTTAAGTAGTGTAGTATACTGCAAATGTTCTAGATTTTTAGGGATATCTAAGGATTATCATTTCAAATATGAAGAAGATTGTATTTACTTTGATAGATTTATCATCATCAATCCCATTTTTCACATTTTACATAGGGCTAGGGGTATCACATCAACTGTTGCAACCTTTCTGCGATATAACCACTCTTCTGCATTCTTGAAAAATCATGCCCATCTCTCACTGGTCTTCATTCATGTAATCTGGTCATCTCTTGGCTTCCTCATCTCTCTTTCCTTCTTCCCGTTTCTCACAAATCTGCTTTTTCTGCTTTCCTGTAGATGTAGCTAAACCACTGTAATGCGTTCTCCTTGATTTTCTCTGCAATTGGAGGTACTTTGGCTTCCATTCTGATGTCCTCATTTTTCATCTGTCCCATGGTGTGCCTATTACTTATTTCAAGCACTTCATCTCCATCCCCTCAGGTTTCTGTACCATCCAGAAGCATCAGCAGCACCACTGTTTTGTACACCTGACCATTCAGCTTCATTGACATTGTTTGGTCACTCCTTCACTGGCATTCTTCGGTCACTCACTACCCCTTACACTTTATGTCAGTTGGCAGCACCTCTGATTCCAAATTTGACTTCCTCAATTCAGACTTCCCTTCTCCTCAACAACTTCACTCAGATGCCTAAAGCTGTTTATCTGTTCCACTATTTTCTCTTCCAGCTCAATATTCATCTTTTTATTTCCCCAGTTTCCATCCAGAACCAGTTTCATCTCATGTGCCTTCAGTTTTACATTCTATTCCTCTATCATTTACTGAAGTTCCTTTGCAGCATCTGCTTATAATGCCACGTCACTTGCATACAGCAACTTTGTAGATCTGTCCCCTCAAATTCATTTGCAGATGTAGTCTGTCCTCAGTATGAACGGGAATGGGTTCAGGGCTAAGCCCTGATATACACCAACTCTCAGCGGTCGCCTTTTTTTGACTCCATACACTGTTTGCACTTGTGTTATTAGATCCTTGTACACAGCCTGCACTAATGCTACAAATATTTCTGGGACCTTAAGAATTACAGGGCCCAAATCAGCTTTCTAGGGATATTATTGTATACTTTATCTAAGTCTAGGTATGTCCAATTGAACTCTTTCCTCATCTGTAGCCTCTTTCAAACTGCCTGTCTCACTGTAAACATCATGCCGGTTGGCTGCATCCTGATCTGAATTTAAACTGCTCAAATCCCATCTTTCATTCTGTTTATTCATTCATCAATCAACCTCTCCAGCACAGTCATAAAGTCTGACAGCAGTTTGATATCGCTGTATTGCCCACAGTTGTGAATACCCCCTTTGTTCTTGTATACTGGGACCGGAATACTTATTCTCCAATCTCCAGTCATCTGAAATACAAGTCTCTCTCTACCAACACAGTGGGTAATACCTTCAGGAGCCATTTCTCCCTTAACACACCCAATATCATGACATGTTATTGTACATTTTATTTTCTTAGTGTCAGCTTACACTTGTATGCATTTGGGTCAGCCTCATGTGTTTCTTTTTATTTAATGTTTCATTTGGAACACTGCTTGTTTTCCCTTCTAAAAACACAATTACTGCCTGTTAGGCATCACCTAGAATTCCACCTCTAAATGGTTGGAAGAGGTTTGATTGACTGTCTGTAGATCAGATAAATATGTGTCCTGCCCTTTCCAAGTGTGTCTTAGTGGAATCCACAGTGTGTCCCTGTAGCAGCCACCGACATATCAGTTAAAAAGAAACACAAATGAAGGCAAAATGATGCAAAAAGAGTATTCAATAAAGAAAAAATAGATTTTCACAGAAAAGACTACAGAAAAGGATCTGTAAAAAAGTAAAATACTTTTTTTAAGTGAAAATATGTATAAAATTCCTTTTTCACATTAGAGCCTTGACTGTCTATGCTTGCCTGGAAATGAGTAAAATGTGTCAGTGGAATCAGACCATCAACCCTTTGAGTCCATCTGAATATATTTCTAGCCCTTGTGCAATTCTCCTCCATACCCAGTCCTTCCGGGTATCTGTCTTAGGCCTTAGTGCAGCCCCCACCCCAGTAAGACTTATGTCACTGTAATGTCCAGCAGGGCATATCAGTGACTCAGTCCTCCACTTCTGTGAAAAAAATTGTTCCTCACATTACTTAAAATTGACCCACCCTGACAGCCATCTGCATCTTCCTTTCTTTCGTCCACCCACTGTCTTTGGCTCCACGCCTCATTCCCATTTCTAATGTGGGCCATTAAAATATCGCCCCTTTCTTGCCTTTGTTCCAGGGTGTACATTTTTTTCCTCAGTTTCTCATTCTCTCTACCCATACTCCAGACTTTGCATTCTTCCCATCAGCTGAGCCAGACACAATACTTCAGGAAAGGTTCTGAGTGCTCTGCGTAATGACAAAACTACCTGAGTATCTCTAAAATCCACCATATAGTTGGATTTTGCTAAAACCATCCCCCGCTCTTTGTCTTGTTCATTCTGGGGATTGGTTGTAACACAGATCTTTCTCCTTCTCTTGTATTCCACCCTGGGTGTCTGTTGTAAGTCTAAGGACTGTAGCTGTGATCCTTACCATAATCAAAATTTAACAAAGATCATTGGTGAACGTATACTAAGTTCAGGGCTGTGGTAACTAGGCTCGTGCCCCTACTCAGAGGTGCAGCAAACTCAGAGTTAGTATAAGTAGTTAGCAAAAGGACTGGTGCAGTATGGAACCTCCATGTGAGTTACTGCTGGGCTTTCACTTTTTTCTTGTTTAAATGAGTTTCAGAATTTGCTGCTGTGGAGTTGAAATTGTACTTTAGTTTGTGTTGTGTTTCCTAACAACAGTCTTTGAACTTATATTAATGTAGCCTCCTTTCCCAGCCAATGGCCCTCATCTTATATGTGCTGCTGGTTAGCCTAATCTCAAAATGTAACATCACGTACTTCTTTTCAAAGAAATTTATCCACCCCAGTGTGTTAAACCTTCATTCCTAACAGAGTTCTCCCTTCTGTTTCTTAGCATGGTTCCTTCTTTGACATTATACACAAACACCTGATATTGCCATCAAATTACATCATGATATATTGCATGTAGATGCTACTCAAGACTGCCCCTAAAACCAGGCCCTGAGAGACAGCACTGGTCACTTCCTAGACTCACCCTTATTACCACTATTTGATTTCTGCCTGTCAATCACTTTCCTGTAATCTTTACTAACATTTCAGCATTTGTTCTGAGTGTGCCATGGACTGGACGGGACATTAAACTGAGGTTCCATCTGCCCGAGTTGATGGTAGTACAGGTGGATGTAAAAGATCTCATGGCTCTTACTGGAAAGTTCCCTAGGGTCTGGGCCAAACTTCCCCTAGTCAGTATAAATACCACCTCAGCTGTCCCCTGAAAACAGGCCATTAGCCTAGTGGCACTAACCTAATCAACAAGGGATAAAACAAATAAATACCCCATTACAATCTCTAGTTCCTAATTCATCTTGGGACATCTCGTCATCTGACTGCCTCAGTCCATCCTCAGACACTGCACCCCTTCCTGTTATTTCTACTACAAAATAAGAGCTGAGGAATGCATTCACCATATCCACCTGAGAAGTAGCTGTTTTAGACTTCTTCTCTACATTCTCAAGCAGATCAAAGTCCAGGTTGATCCACATGGTTTTTCTGCATATCTAAGAAATATATTTTGTCCGTCCAGCCTTCTTTAGCCAACCTTTTGGCAGCTTCCAGTGCTAAGTGACTTCTGCTTCCTGAACTTCAGTGGTCTGTTCTTCATCTTCACTTTGCATCTTCATCCTCTTGCATAAATGCCATTTATTATGCATCACCCCCTGAGCTCCCAGTCAGGATGGCTGCCTCTACTTTTTCTTTTTTTTTTTTTTTTTAACACAGATCCCATCCCATACGCCAAACACTCTTCAATATGTTCCCCCAGCTCCTCCACTGCCCTTAATTCATTCCATTCTTAAGCTTATTTTTTAATCTCTGTTTCACAGTAAGTTGAAATTTACCCATCTGTACTATCAGACCTTTTTCCTTATTACTCTGCGTGGATGTTTCACAAATACCACCAGCCATACACGAAGGGGATCATCACTGCCGAGTGACTGCCATTTACTGAAGTGAAGTCCCATGGACTGTGTCTAAACTGTTCTTATTTTCTATACATTTTAGTCTCAGATAGTATCCTGCTTGTGTCTGTGACTCATACCTCTCAACTGTACAGATTTTCGCAGAATGTCCAGATTTTTGCCTCATATTTTTGGTCCATTTTTCATAAAATTGTGGTTTCTTGTAAATTAAGGACAAATCATAAAATACTGAAGTTAGGAAATAATAACAGACTAAGTTTTAGACTTCATACCTTTCAGAAAATTCATGCTAATGCAAAACCTCTTATTCTATCAGCTTTCCAAGTTTGTAAGGGCAATATTTAAAAATTGTCACTAATTTTGGGCCTTTGTTCCACTTTTGTTTATGTTTTTGTCCAGATTTCTTGGTCTAAGAGGTTGAAGGTATGGTCTGTGTATTTCTCATAATCTTAAGTTAAGATAAACTTCTTCCAGTCCAAGTTGGTAGGGTGAGGTCAGTCATAATTATTTCCTCTTTGCTCAGCTCTTTGTTTAACCAATACACCTACAATGTTCTTTATTATATTATCATGTGGTCCACAACCCATAACTAAATACCAGTGGTTTCCACCCTCCACTTCTATTTTCAACTTTAGAATGAACGTCCACCTTTTGGTTTTTCACCCTGCTTGTAAATGATCTCATATGTTGATTTTTTTTTACCATTTCTAGTGTATTAACTCTGATGCCAGGCATCATATATCCCATTCCTTCTCCTCAGAGGACTATATTTCAGTGATGCCTGCAGTGTCCATGTTTCCATCTGCAGGTATTATCTGTACCTAACTTATCCAATCGCTGAGGCTTCTGTCATTGTGTTCCATTTACTGATGGAGTTCCTTCCTTCACACTCTTGCTAAGCCTCCTGCTTGCCTTTGTCCCTCTCTTGTGTGCTATATTAGTATCTCTTAAAGACAGATCCTCCTACTGTTTCCTCCCTAGTTCAGTTTTAAGGGAATATGTCCAGTCCAGTTTTGAACACTATTCTCTGCTCTAGTGTAATTGTCTTCTACATATAATATCTGGTCTTCTTATGTGGTTATCCCATCATAAACCAATCCCTGCAACTGCCACACTATTTGTTTAGCCACACTCTGAAGGCCCTACTTCTCTATTTTCTAATCCTGTTTGCACATCGCATTGCAAACATTTCTAAGAATGATGTAGATTGCTCCACTGCCCCCCCACCCCATGTTCTTCCATTTAAGTTGCTCTTTTCTTTATTACTTGCACCACCAATTGTGTTAGATCTTTCGATCTCAACATGAAATAAAATGTGTTGCTTCCCTCTACTTAGCAACTGCCCTGAGCAAGACTTGTTCAACCCTCAATGCCTTCGCAAGCCAGACCACAGTCTTACTGAACTCTCCCTTCCATCTTACCACTCTTGTCATGGAATGTTCCAAGATGACTGTGCTAATCCTAGCCTTTGTTATCCCATTGTTTGACATCCCCCCCATCTTTCCCCTGTGGTACATTCTTTTCTCCTGTATTGTCCTGGTCCCAAACAAACTCTCATTTTCCCTCTTTCGTCTGTCTTGTTCATCTCTTCCTGTAATAACTCTGAATGCATGTTTCCCTTTCCTATATACTGGCGGAGTTACCTTTTATTTATTTATTTGAAATGCATGCACCTCGACCTTTCAACTCTGCATTCACCTCCTTGCCAAAATCATTTTGTTTCATTCGTCTTCTCTTTACTCAGTGTAATCTTTCCACAAGTCCCTAGTTTCAAAGTACCTTGACCAGGACACCAGTCTTTTACTTGTGCCATCTCTTGTCCTGTTAATAGTTGATGGAGTCTCCTATTTTTTTTTTCTTAAGCATTTAGGGCTAACCATGCAGCACTCCCTGCTGCCCCTCCAGCCATGAAAACAACAGTACTATACTGCATCTTATACACCTATCCCATGTCCCCCCTACTCCAGACTTCCTAGCCTATTGTGCATCTATGCCCCTTCAGTAGACCCCTCTTGCTTCAGTCCTACCCCCCATAAACCTACTATTGATTAATTTACTTGGACAATGACTTCTCAGCCCTTCCTCTGGCCTCTCACACCTCTTTGCATTTTAGTTATTCAGTTTAACTGGGGTAGTGGACTGATCCATCATAGACACAATTCATTGGAGATACAATATGTTATTAACAGGAATAGAACCATGAAAAATAAGTTACATGGTATATAGTAAAACAGAAAATTTACCTAACATAAACATTGCCACTGTCAGTTTTCTTCTATAGCTGGTTTTCTTTTCTCTATAATTCAGTGCACTACAGGAAATTCAAGCATTTCTTGGACTTAATATTTCAGCTGTGTTCCTTACCCTTATATCAAACAAATATCTGCATATTATCTGACAAGAGGTCAGTCTATAATGTAGCAGAATTAGTTATTTGACAGAGCAGACGATGAATTAGAAATGGGCAAATGTGAGCAACTATAACGATGTGTCGAAGGTCAGGTGAACCAAAGGATAAAGCTATGTCAAAGGTCAGGTGAAGCAAGGAATAAGGGAAGATCAAATGTCAGGTGAAGCAGGGATAAGGGTATGTCAAAGGTCAGGTGAAGCAATTGTAAGGGTAGTAGTTAGGTTTACTAGGAAGCATGTTAATTAAACTCTTTATAATTACGCTACAGTTGGGATTAAGGTTGACATCTACCTCTTTATTAATAACTTTATCCCTTCCACTCCCAAGTTTTAAATGGCACAATATTTTTTTTATTTTATACCTCTAAGTTTATAGCACTTTCTATTACACTAGTAAGAATTGCTGTTACAGTTCTACAGCTCTCATATTCTATTTTACTCAAGCTTCACTTTTTATATACTCACAGAAAAAAAAGCAAATAAATAAATGAGAAAGCAAATCCCTAACAGACACGGGACACATTTGTGAATACCAAGGCTTTAAGTCTACTATTTTAAAGAGCAAAGCTTTAAATTCTTTATGTCCTACACCAAGGGTTTTAAAATATACAATCATCTCACATTTCTCTCTCTCTCTCTCTTACACACACACATGCACACACACACACACACACACACACACACACACACACACACACACACACACACACACATTGTTTCATGTAAGGGGTAAAGTCACAAACATACCCACCACTTATGGGCTGTGTTCCTATCACTTACAATAATATCCTAACTTCAAGGCCCCAGTTGTCAGTAAAAATAATCATGGCAATTCTCAGAGTTTGACAGACTCACAACACACTATGCACTTCACTTGGTCTACATTCACAAAACTTCCCCTTATACATTCTGCACCATAGCAACATAAACTATACATACACCATTCAAAACACAGTTGAACTCACCCATAATTTGTAAATACCACAGTTACTTATGCTCATGCTTTCCATCTCAAAGTCCATAGCTTCAAAATGGTGGCACTTAGAAATGCATACATTTCCCTTTCCTGACAACTGTACCTTCCATCTCTTATAGCACCTGGACTAGACTGTCACAGAAAACAAAGGAACGCTATCATTATTTGTACTCACACAGTTCAATTCATTTCATATTCATGGAACAAAATCTTCTGATCAGACAGATAAAAAAAGGTTGAAGAAGTTTCCATTTACTAAACTAATGAATAACAAAGCTTGCCAGGCACTTTATGCAACACCTGAAAAGATGACAGGCCAACAGTCACTGATGGAGATACACATATAAGAACTATAAATCTGCCAAATGATTGCTTCAGAATGTGCAAAGGCATGGTTTAATATTTTTACCCCTGCTCCCAAAACTAGATACAATCACAGCAGTTTCGTAAGCATTTAGAAATCTGTAGAATTCCTGTTTTCAGCTTGCTAATAGATATTCACATTTGATGGGTGAAACTAAGGGTCTATATCAGCATATCGAAAGCTGACAATGCCGAATGCAATTTAATCAAACTGGAATGTTCGAAATCTCAGAAGAGCGAACTGACGGAACATCGATTTCTTTCCCAGGGAAAGGAATCGGTGTTCCATGCAAAAAAAAAAAACATTTCAATACTTTAAACACTAACAGAAGTGGGGGGCTTTGCCACCTACACCCCCACACACCCCCTACTTAAATATACCAACTTCGAGACTGCACCACAATGGAGGAAATAGCAAACTCCGATGACGGCCCACCGATTTCTTTCCCTGGGAAAGAAATTGATGTTCTGTCAGTTCGCTCTTCTGAGATTTCAAACATTTCAGTTCGATTAAATTAAATTCGGCGTTTTCAACATTCAAAATGCTGATAGGAACCCAAAACTAAAAGCTATATGTCAAGATGGTAGGTAAAATCCATGCAATAAGAAGGGAGCTAAGATATACTAAGAGTGACATCAAAACTGTCATGTAAAGTCTTGCAAGAATAAAAGCTATGATATCATAGGTTCATAGGTTCATAGGTTGGTACTAGGCTATTGGCCCTAGGGCCTATACAAGCCTAGCCATAGCAATTCCCTGGATATTTCTTCCCACAGTATTTACTTCCCTGGACCCCTGTCTAGCAGGGTGACTGATGTGATCCCTGGGGTGAATTTCCTATCTCCCATTCAATTGTCGAGGTTCCTTTTGAAGAGTACCAAGGAGGTGCTCTGCTTGACATGTATGGGCAGTCTATTCCAGAGTATGGGGAGTCTCTGGGTCAGGAACCTGTTTATTACTTTTATTTAAAATTAGAGACGCACAACTTGATGGCTTATCACTGCAAAATCCTAATTTTGAAATAAGAAAGACGTTAACAAAAATATCATCAAACTTAGTATGGATGCCTAGACTTGTGTTTTATTCTAGAACTTTGATAGTTAGCTCCACTATCACCATCAACTGCAGCTATAATCCAAAAAGTAGATCTGAATTTTTAATGCTATCTTGATAATGATCACTGTTGACATAGCAGCCCAACCCCATGTACAAAAATGGGAAAAGGGGGTTCAATGATGAGCTAACAGTCAGGTTGTTGCATTGTGCTTCAGGCATTTGTGTGGTCTCGTGAGTATAGTATGTGTTTGACTCTAGCTGTGTATAGGTGGGGTGGTGCAAGTGTACGTTTTTTGTATGCATGGGTTAGAGGAGTTTAAGTGTATGTGTGCTATGAATCTATGTATGCATTTATGTGTATGTATGCAGCTGTGTTTGTGCATGTCTGTATGTCTGTCTGTCTGTCTCTCAAAATACAGAGCTCCAGTATGGTGCCACTCTTTCCCAGAGTGGCCTATGTTTGCATCACAAGTCATCGAAAGAGAGAACAGAAGAGGTCAACATGCATACTTGTGAAGAAAGAGGGGCGAGGCATGACATAACTTTTGAGTATTTGAAAGTAAACAGAGCCCATCTGGGTACCTCTTTCAGCAGAAAAAAAATATGTTTGAGAAAAAGTGTAAACAAAATGAAGATACCGTGTGGAGCACTCAGAGGAAGCATAAGGAAATGTTATTTCATGAAAAAGATTGTGA
Organism: Protopterus annectens; assembly: GCF_019279795.1. Classification (NCBI taxonomy): domain Eukaryota; kingdom Metazoa; phylum Chordata; order Ceratodontiformes; family Protopteridae; genus Protopterus; species Protopterus annectens. The sequence goes on along the minus strand of NC_056733.1, from coordinate 1,145,694,486 downwards.
ATGAATAGATGCATCTTTCCTGACAGGTAATAGTTTCAGAAACAATAATCAAGTTCAGGAATGTACACCACAAATATAAAGCAATGATTACAAGATGGGGGGGGGGTAGAATTATGGTTAAACCGGAACAGAAGCTTCTCCATTATTTAGAAAATGGTCAGACCTGAAAGTCCAAGCAGTCCTTTTCATGGCATACTGCTGTACTGTCACAAAAAAAACTATGGGTGCATGCAGTTCTGGATGAATACATCTTCTGGCTATTTTCAGAGTGAATTAAGGAAGAAATTGCACCTCACTCTAAGGGGGTGAGCGTCAGTCATCTTTGTAGATTTGTTTTAAGAATATCAGGCTGATTATGTCTGTCCATAAACTGTTTTTTCTCTTAACGTCATTTGAAAAGTACCCTTCTACACACACAGCTATTTTTAAAGATGGGGAGGAGGGTTAAGGTTAAAGGAAAACTCCACCTTAGAGCTCAAAAAACATGTTTTTTTATTGTATCTTTGTTTTCTGAGCTATGTTAACAGCCTAGTAACTTCCTATGATCCTATAAACCCCTAGGATTCCACCTGTGTCTCTGCTGAACAGGGGCTTTGGGTGCTGACTTGTCTAAACACGGACAAAACTCATGGCTAGGCTTATAAGGGCCTCAGGGTCAATAGCCTAGTAACTTCCTATGATCCTATCAAAATCACTCCAAGTGCCTCTTTTACAATTTTAATGTGTTTCCCTCAAAATAGTGGATAATGGGACCTACCTTGTTAACGTGATGTTGTTTTCTTGCTTTCATTCATTCTTCCCAGAATACCTTTCAAGTCCCCTTTATATTACTCATGCTAGACATAAGGAAGTGGTGTTGTTTTCTCATGCCATTAAGATAGAATGGCAGGACTGTGAAGCACTGTCATCTAAACACACATTCTGTGACAGAGCTGCTTCTATGTTTCCTTGAGAGACCCTCATTATTGTGTCTGTTAGAGCTTGCTATAAATACAGTAGCTGTTCCCTACTTCCAGAAAAAGAAAGTAGATAAATAGCAGGCTTTTGAAAAGGAATATTTTGTAGTCCTAAATAAGTGACAGACTTTCCCCTATACTCTCATGCTGATGTGTGAAAACTCTCACTGCAGTAAATGATCCCTGTACATTTAGAAGTGACATGTAATAGGACACAAACTAAGTCTGTCTGATACTTCTCAATGCCTTCAGTGGAAAGTTTTTTTTTTTCTCTCTCATGAATGATTCAGAATTAAAATGTGTTTTACTATTTCCTTAATATTTGTCATATCCCCCCTTTTTTATATTTCATTTTTATTTATACTTTGGTAACCAGGAAAGTGAACTGGTCCCAGGACCCTTTTCAGCCATGACTCGGGCTATATTGGCAAAGATAATGATACATAATAAATATTCTTAGCAATACAAATAAAAAATACTAACATAAAGACATTGACAAAGATTGCATGTGCAACACATAGCCAATGTGTGACAGTAAATATGTAAAATATTAAGCAACGTTTTACTAGACTGTGTACATTAATAATGCTTAACTCTATCTACTATGTTAAGTTTATTATAAGTAAACAAACTATGTAACTGCTCAAAACCAGTAAAACAAAACAAATCAGTGGAAGAAAAACCAGACCCAGGACTGTAGATATTCAATTTATTAAGCGCTTTTGTCTGAAGTAGAATGAGACTTCTTCAGAACACCATGTTCTGAAGAAGTCTCATTTTACTTGAGATTAAAGCGCTTAATAAATAGAATATCTACAGTCCTGGGTCTGTTTTTTCTCCACTGATTTTTTTATTATAAGTAAAAAATTGTGGCACCCCAATCCCATGTGCAAAATGGGAAAAAGGGTTGAGGAGGGATATGCATATATATATATGTATATATATATATATATATATATATATATATATATATATATATATATATATATATACATACACACATACATACATAATGTGTGTGTGCATGCCTATAACTGAGAACTAGATTATATACCCATGTGTGTTGCCCACCCCTACTGTAAATTTGATCTGGGACACTCCTCCCAGTTTAGTGTCATTAGCTCATTCTACCTAATACAGAGAGAACATTTGAAAAGGCCAACCCCCTTAGTTTTTTAACCTTGAATTATCTTCTGTTCCTCCTTTCTCCCTTTCCACTTAAAAAAAAAAAAACTTTTATTTAGCTGCTTGCTGCTTTTACAGAATTTGTGTTTCCTTCCACTCTGTTACTTCATCTTGGCTTTTCTGCTACCTGTTCTTTGAAGTGTTCAATTGCATCTTCTCTGCTGCACTTATTACTGCTGTTTTTAGCCTGTTTAAATTGTAAGTGTTATTCTAAGCCACTTAGTTTTGGTTTAAGCACTTGGGCTTTAGGGCTACCCCTTAGCTCTCCCTGGCCTCTCTTCCTCAGATTCTAACAAATATGGATGGACAATTTTCTACGATTTCTCCTCCCAGCCTAGTCAATATGGGCATCCTAAGACAATGTAGAAACTGCCTCATGTACATGGACAACCATCTACTACTACCACCTAGAAACACAATTTGTGAGAGATACAATTACATGAAGAACTAAAGTCTATGCTCTCTCGCTCACAAGCCAGTACATCTAGCGCTGAAAAGGTTGTCAACACAATCACTACACCTCAGACACCACCCACAACTACACAACACACACCCACATATGCGGAGGTCATCAACAAAAACAAACCCAAACAAAGGAGACCTCAGAGGCAAAACCGCATGAGAACACCACAACCCTCCACACCACATACCATGGATAGTCCACATACCAGTGTCTCGCAACCACTAAGGCCTAATCATAAACCCAACATATTAGTAATAGGAGACTCCATTGTGAGACACACACATGTGCCTCTCAACAGGGTGGAGAAGGAGAAAGTCACGGTTAGTTGTTCGTCAGGTGCCAGAATCTGCCATATCACACATGCACTCAAGTCTCTCAACAGCAGGTACTGTTATGACTCTGTCTTAGTCTATGTTGGTGTGAATGACTTGAGGCATACCTCCCTGGACTATATGATGACAGACATGATTGAGCTCACTGAATATGTGTCCCAGGCAGGTATGTCCATAGCCTTAAGCAGCATTCTACCATCACCTAGAATGATGCCTCAATACAAACAGAAAATGATTGATTAGTTTCTGGTGTCATTCCAGGGGGATCCAATACCTGACAGCCTGGGAAGATACGATCGACAGACCACAATGCTTTGCTAGAGATGGCCTGCATCTGTCTCACTTGGGCTTCAGGCTTCTGGCAAAGGCTCTTGCAACCCCCATAGTGCCTTTTTTAGGAAAAGTCATGAGGTCAATACTACCAACATAAACATTTTTATTTTATTTATTTATTTATTTTGCATTTGTTGACCTGGATTATCCGACTGAGCTGAGTAGCCCTTTTTCAGAGGAGGCCCAGGGTGAAAAGTTCCACAATATTACATTAAGTTTTCAAATGAAAGACAAATGACAAAATAGGTTTTACAGAGCATAGTCTGTACAGTGATAATTAGAGAAATACAATTTTCAGAATCTCACTGCAGAAGATAATCAACATGAATCAAGCAATCAAGTATTGCAATTTCATTTTACAACTGTTGTAGTGTTATACAACAGCAGTAAATATCCAGGTTAGAGACATTTATAATATAAGAGACATGCAGTAGAGGTATACATGGGGCATTAGTTGGACTGTCTAGGGTTTAAGGAGGTTGTGTACAGAGGCAGGACCAACAACATTTTAGATATTCTCTTGCTGCAGCTTTGAATTGCTTAATGTTTTTAACGGACCTCATTTCTAGTGGAAGTTTGTTCCAAGATATAGAAGGATAGTAGCTATAGAGGTTTTGGCCATTTCTGTTGTTGGGTTTGTGTATTTGTAGCAGGTCTTGGTGAGAGCTGCATAGTGGCCTGGTGGGGTTGTAATGTGAGATGAGAGGAGATAAGCTGGGATAGTAATTTTTCTGGTAAAGGATTGAGTGCACTATGAGGAGTTGGGAGAGAAGTAGGTGGTGGGGAGTTCAAGCCAGTTTAAGTGTTTTATGGCAGGACAATGGTGAGATTTATAGGTTTGCTGAGTTGCAAATCTAGCTACCTTGATGTACGTTGTCTCTATCTTGGCTAGTAATGTACAGTTTAGATTTGTAAGAATTTGAGAGCTGTATAATAGGCTAAGTAGGAGATAGGCATGAGAGAGGGTAATTTTAACTCTGGTAGTGAGAAACCTTTTGTTTTGATAGAGAAGCCGAAGTTTTTGGTGCATTTTTTTATACAGTTGTTTATATGCAAGTCAAATTTAAGTTGGTCATCAATTATGACTCCTAAGAGTTTTGTGTTGTTTTCACCAGTGATGGAGATGTTATCGAGGGATAGTACTGAAAATTAGTTTTGAGGTGGGTGAGGTTTTTAGGAAGAAACAGGAGTTTTGTTTTTTTGGGGGGTTAAGAATAAGCTGATTTTGAGAAAGCCAGGTTTGTACAGAGTTGAAGGATTCTTGAGTAGTAGTGTTAAGCTCTGAGGGAGTATCTGAGATGGTGATGACTGTAGAGTCATCTGCGTATTATATGAGGGATGACTGGGGGCAGGAGGTATAGAGAAGATTAGTGAAGATGTTAAAGAGTAATGGGCCAAGGATGGATCCTTGTGGGATACCCATCTTGGCTGGGAGAGGAGGGGAGATTGCTGTGAGCCATCTCACTGATTGCTTACGCTCAGAGAGATAGCTGGAAAACCAGGAAACAGTAGCAGTGGAAAAGGTGAGGTTAGACAGCTTGGTTAGAAGGAGAAAATGGGAGACAGTATCAAAGGCTTTAGAGAGGTCGAGGAAAAGACAGGAGACAAGTTTATTGTTGTCTCTTGCCAGAGAGATAGTATGGATGAAAGATACTAGGGCAGTAGCATCTTGAGTCAAATTTAGGGGCCTGTAGCTAGCTATAATTTGAATAGGGAGAAACAAAATTTCAACAAAATTCAAATTAAAGGCCATGCTGCTAAATGTTAGGAGTCTAAACATGAAACTGCACTCATTGCAAGCATTCTTAACCCTGGAAGATGCTGACATTTGTGCAATCACAGAAACTGGTTCAAAGCTGCGGTTACTCATCCTATCACACATTCAGACCCTAAACTGTGGGCAGCAGAACCAAAGGAGGTATATATTATATATATATTAAAGGCACACACACCTCCAGACTGATCAAACTGTATGATGCATAGGAGACACTTCTGGTGCAGTTAACCATTGACAAGACCCCTATTCAAATTATAGCTAGTTACAGGCCCCCAAATTTGACTCAAGATGCCCAATCCACCTATCTGGACCTCTTTGAATCTATCAAGATTCAACCCTTTACCCTGATCCTGGGTAACTAACTACCCTAACATAGATTGGAAAAACTACTCATGCCACAACACAAATGCCCAGAGATTCCTCGATCTTATCGATGCAAATGCCTTGGAACAGCTAGTTAATACCTCCACAAGAGGTGATAATATCTTGGACATGGTATTAACCAACATGAGTAACCACTGCAGCACCCTTACAGTATCATCCTTCGTGGTAAGATCCGAGCATAAAGCGGTCACTTTCAAAGTCACCATGTCCCTTGACCCCCCCTCTGGCAAAGGACAAACAAAACAACTTCTCCAAAGCTGATCACAACCTCCTGAGGGATGGTACAAACAGCTTCATAGCTCCATCCCCCACTGTAGGAACTGGCACCAATGTCCAAATCTACACCAAAGTACTATATGAGCATTTATATAGATGCATTGAATCAGGAATACCTGATAGGACAAAATCATCCTCCACTAGGAAGAGTAAACCTGTCTGGTGGATATCTGCAATGAATAAACTGGTTTACTAAAAAAAGAAAGAGCGGCACTTTGGCGACAGGTCGGATAGTCGAGCGTATAAGGTCATAAACAAGGATCTATATAACAAAAGGAAAAAAATACTATCCAGGATCAAGAAGGAGCAGGTGCCCAATTGGAAGCAATCTCTCCTTAGCCTGAACAAGCAAATAAGAGCACTAGTGAAATCCTCCAAAGCAATCTTAGAGTACAAATTGGCCACATCTACTAGAGACAGCCATAAGGCCTTCTTCACATATGTCTGAAATCTCAAAGGAAGCACCCAGGTCTGTTCAGAACTGGTGGTCAAGGACACCACATACACAAATGCTGTAGATATAGCCAGTCTATTGGCTGACAGATTCAGTGAACACGTCTCCCCTCCATTCCCCCCATCAGTAAACCAGGACATAAATAAACCAACTGATGCACAAAATAAAAAGTTGCCTTCTAGGAAAAAAGAAATAACCACCAGTATATCCAACAAATTTAATAAAACTCTGAAGTCTTGGCCAAAGCCTTCAAGTAGTATAACACAGCGTAAAAACTTGCCCCATATATACACATACAAATACATCAATTAAACAATGATACAATTAAAGAAATACATTCTTCATTTAATCCCCTTGAAGATAGGGTGTCAAATTTTAAAATGTAAGTAGATTCTTTTAAAAGCAACTGTTTCTTGATAAAAGAAACAGCAAATCTAGATATTCGTATTCTTTCCAAAACAGCGCCTTGCAGCCCTTTACTTTTTCCATCATGAAACAAACTAAAATGTTCATCTATAGAGCTCTCTACGTTTTTATTAGCAATATTCCTTACATGCTCTAAAATTCTAGTTTTAAAACACCTTTTAGTTTCTCCAATATAAAATTTGTTGCAAGGACATCTCAAGGCATATATAACACCTTCAGTATTGCAAGTAAAATGGCCACAAGTTCTAAAAGAAACATTATTTATTTTAGGAAAAGTTTTTATTACATATTTGCAAGCCTGGCACTTGCCACAAGCAAATGTACCACACATTGTCAAACTATATGGTATATTGGGAGGTGGAATACTGAATTTACCTCTTACCAAAAAATTCTTTATACCTTTTCCTTTTCTGTAGGAAAATGCTAAACCAGGACATCCCCAGTACCTGCCCCCCACCCTTTATCTCTAGGGAACAGTTAATCACTGCCCTCTCAAAGGCAAAAAATACAGCCTCCATGGGACCTGATAAGATCCCTGGCTACATCCTACATGAACTCAGGCATGAACTTGCAGCACCATTAGGCACCCTATTCAACCAAATCCCGAGGACCAGCTTTGTCCCAGCTGAGTGGAGGACAGCCACTGTCATCCCTTTACACAAAGGTGGAGCATCCAATGGTCTACGAAATTATAGACCCATCAGCCTAACTAGCCTAATCTGCAAGGCCATGGAATGAATTATCATGGACCTCATTAACAAGGACATTGGCAACCTCCCAACAATTGACCCCACACAGTTTGGCTTTGTCAAGGGGAGGTCATGTCTGTTAAATCTGGTTGACTTCTTTGAGACAGTCAACAAAGCCATGGATGAGGGGAAGACGGTGCACACCGCCTACCTTGACCAGGCCAAAGCCTTTGACAATATTCCCCACTCAGGCATAGTAGATAAAATCTATCAACTAGGCATCAATCCATATGTTACCAGATGGGCACAAACTGGCACACTGATAGAACCCACCTAATCAAAATAGGAGAAGCAACCTTAAGCAGTCAACCCGTAACGAGCGGCATACCCCAGGGATCGCTCTTGGGGCCTCTGTTGTTCAAGCTATACTTCTCTGAGATACAGGCCAAAACCAGTGGACTGTGGCTGACCAAGTTTGCAGATAACTGGAAGCTGGGCGTAGTCATCATTTCTCCAAGTGATGTGGACGTCTTCCAAGAGGGTCTCACCCAAACAAATGACTGGTGTTAGAAACATGGACTCAAGCTGAATGCCAAAACATGCATCATCATCCCCTTTAGGGAGAATGACATCCCCACATATTATCACATTAATAACAATGTCCTAAGTACATAGTCAGTGGTGAGGGATTTGGACACCCAGGTTAATAGCAACCTGACATTTGACCACCATATTGCTCCCATTGTATGGAAAGCTTTCTACATGGCCTACCTCATAAGAAAGGGTATCTCATCCAGGGACAAAGAGGTTATAACATCCCTGTTTTCTTCCCTTATAAGGCCAATTGTTGAGTACAATGCCCCCATCGGCATGTACCTCGCAAAGCACATGCAGCAGCTGGAAAGACCACAGAGGTCCCTCATCAGGAGAATCCAGGGCCTCAAATACCTACCCTACATAGATAGGCTAAAAGCCCTGTCCCTCTACTTAGTTTCATACAGATTCCTCAGGGGTGACCTCTGTTTGGCATATAAAGTGATCTCAGACCCTGCCTTGATGGGACTGCTGCATATCCGCAAGTCAAGCTCCACTCGAGCAACCCATACGCACAACCTTAACCTGGTCTGCGATATCAATAGGACTTGGAGGGACAAATTTATGTCCCAGAGACTCCCCCATCTGTGGAATAGATGCCCTCTCCATGTCAAGCAGAGCACCTCATTATCCCTTTTTAAGGGAAACCTGGATAACTGGCTGGGAAACAGAAAATACATCCCTGGGATTCCACCTGTGTCCCTGATGAACAGGGGCTTTGGGTGCTGACTTGTCTAAACATGGGCTAAACTCTCGGCTAGGTTTATAAGGGCCTCAGGGCCAATAACCTAGTAACCTCCTATGATCCTATGATCCCTATGATTCATGTCCTTTAAAGAAAAATCAAAATGGAAATTTTGTGTAACTGTGTACAGTGGCAATAAAAAGTTTACATACCCCTATTAAAATGCCAGGTGTTTGTTATATAAAAAAATGAGACCACAATAAATTATTTCAAAACTTTTCCCACCTTTAATGTGACCTATAACCTGGACAATTCAATTGAAAAAAAAAACAAATCTGTTAGGGGAAAAAATATAAAAAACAAAAATGTACAATACGCTGGTTGCAGAAGTGTACACACCCTTAAATTAATATTTTGTTGTGTGCACACCCTTAAACTAATACTTTGTTGAAGCACCTTTTGAGTTAATTACAAAATGCAGTCTTCTTGGGTACATACCTGCCATCAATTAAAGAGACTCTGATTAACCCCAAATAAAGTTCAGCTGTCCTAGTAGGATTTTCCTGACATTTACTCAGTTGCCTGCTACAGGAAAAGCCATGGTTCGCAGAGAGAACTTACTAAGCATCAAAGGGATCTCATTGTTGAAAGGTATCAGTCAGGAGAAGGGTACAAAACAATTTCTACAGCATTTGGAACACAGTGAAGACATTCATCAAAAAGTGGTGAAAATATCGGACAATAGTGACATTGCAAAGAATTTGACATCCCTCCAAAACTGATGAAAAGACAAGATGAAAACTAGTCAGAGAGGTTGCCAAGAGACCTACAGCAACACTGAAGGAGCTGCAGGAATTTCTGGCAAGTACTGGCTGTGTACTACATGTGACAACAATCTCCTATATTCTCCATATCTCTGGACTATGGGGTAGGGTTGCAAGACAGAAACCTTTTCTTACACAGAAAAACATCCAGGCCCAGCTAAAATTTGCAAAACAATATATCAAATCTCCCAAAATCATGTGGGAAAATGTGTTATGGTCTGATGAGACCGAGGATGAACTTTCTGGCCACAATTCCAAAAGGTACGTTTGGCGCAAAAACAACACTTTGCATCACTAAAAGAAAACCATCCCCATGGTGAAGCATGATGGTGGCAGTATCATGCTTTGGGGTTGCTTTTCTTCATCTGGAACTGGGGATTTAGTCAAGATGGAGGGAATTATGAACAGTTCCAAATACCAGTCACTTTTGGACCAAAACCTTCAGGCATCTGTGAGAAATCTGAAGATGAAGAGGAATTTCACCTTTCAGCATGACAATGACCCCAAGCACACATCCAAATCAACAAAAGAATGGCTTCACCGGAAGAAAATTAAAGTTTTGGAATGACCCAGCCAGAGCCCAGACCTAAATCCAATAGAACTCTCTGGGGTGACCTGAAGAGGGCTGTGCACAAGAGATGCCCTTGCAATTTCACAGATTTAGAGCACTTTTGCAAGGAAGAGTGGGGAAATATTGCCAACTCAAAATGTGCCATGCTGATAGACTCTTACCCAAGAAGACTGAATGCTGTAATTAAATCAAAAGGTGCTTCAACAAAGTATTAGTTTAAGGGTGTGCACACACAACAAATTATTAGTTTAAGGTTGTGTACATTTATGCAACCAGTTTATTGTACTTTTTTTATTTTTTATATTTTTCCCCTAACAGATTTTTTGTTTTTCAATTGAATTGTACAGGTTATAGATCACATTAAAGGTGGGAAAAGTTTTGTAATGATTTATTGTGGTCTCATTTTTTTATATAACAAAAACCTAGCATTTTAACAGGGGTGTGTAAACTTTTTATTTCCACTGTATGTGTGTGTACACGTAAACACACACACATACAGACACACACACATGCACACGCACACATTATAATCTGTGTGTGTGTGAGAGTGTATAAAAATGTATTTAGCATGTAGAATACTATATATCGGATGTACTAGATATCGGATGCAGTTCTGTATTTAAATGCACATCTGACTGTGTGTATGTGTGTTCATTTAAACATAGTTAAGTACTTCCAATTTCCTTTTCTTAAAGTTTTTAATGCAACAGCACATAGTAAACATATGTTAAATTAAATTTGGGTGTATATTATGGTTGCCATCAATGGTCACATTCCTTTGAGGACTACAAACTTCTCATGCACTCTAAGAATGTAAGAACTGATTCAAAGTCAGTGAGGATCTCTTACCATGGATCTGCGTGCACCAGATATGCATCCCCTTCTAGGATGATGTCACAAAAAAGCATAAAAGACCTTTTTATAAACAGTAACAGTGCACCTAGTTGATAGGGTTGTTACTTGTCTCAATTTTTGCAGCTTTGTCCTGTGTGTGTGTGTGGGGGGGGGGGGGGGGGGCTTGAAGATGGTAAATGTCTTGATACTTTATAAGAAAAATTATTTTCTGACTTTTCTCTAAATGTCACAGAAATGTTTGACACTGCATTTAAGTTATCCTAACATATAAACCATTATAAATAAGCAACATTTAAAACTTAGCATTTCAATACTGTGTTGCTGCTTATGTAAATTTGTCAGAAGAGGTGACAACTGCCTTTAACCCCTGACTGATTTAATTGCTTTGTTTTGTTATGAAATGGGAGTATTGTTTTCCTCTCATCTGCAATAAAGACACTTCCACAGCTTTCTGTCTTTTTATCAGTGAAACAAAGTTGAGTGGTCAGATAAAAAATGGAAAACCAGCAAAAACAGTAAAATTTCAAATGAAAGGATTCTGGTCACCACAGCTGAAACACACACACTCTAATAAAACAAAAACTGTTGACAAATGTAATAAACAGGTAAGCACTTTCGCGGAAACAGAGTCCGATTCTTCAGACCATTAATAGACAGAATTTAATTGCATTTATAAAAAAGTTAAAAAAACAGCTCCAATAGAAACAATGTAACAATTCAGAAATACAACCCACCAAGGATTCAAAGTCAAAGCCAAAGTAAACTTTATTGTCAATCAGATACATACAGCAGTGCAAGCTGAATGAAATCATTGCTTTGGACCCAGTGCAAGACATGATAATGAACACATAGTTTGAGCGACAGTAAGACTAATGCACATGCAGTAAAACTTTAAAATATTAACAACACAATAAATGGCCACAACTGGACAGGAAGACATTAGACAATATTATACTAGTAGGTATTGCAAAGACTACGACTTCACATTGTGATTGCTTAGATATTGCACTTTATCAGTTGTAGTATGATATATACTGATGTTCATATTGCACATGTATGGAGTGATGACTCACTCCTGACTATTGCACATTTAGGAAGTAATTGCATAAGAAATCAAGCTAACTGTACCAGTTACTGAAGCAGTTTGCCATAGTGATTACTCCAGATGATGCTTCACATCAAGTGGCATATTTATTTGATTATTCTCTGTCATGCTTGGCATTCAAGTTTTGAAGAAGCTGCTGTTCAGTCTAGATGTTTTGCAGTGTAAGCTGCAATACTGCCTGCCCGAGAAAGGCGGAAGTGCATGCCATGGGCAGGGTGAGTGGGATCATCTATTATCTTCCTAGCCCTTCCCACACACTGAGTCTCATGCAGATCATCCATGGATGGGACAGAGGAACCAATGATTTTTTTCTCCTTCCTCACTACCCTCAGGACAGCCTTGCAGTCAGATGCTTTGCAGTTACCATAACAAACTGTGAGGTTATTTGAGAGGATGCTCTTGATGATTCCCCTGTAGAAGGCTTTGCGGATGGACTGAGACAGGTTTGCCTTCCTCAGTTTTTGTAGGAAGTGCAGATGTTGTGCCTTCTTCACTGTGTGTCAGGATAGGTCATCTGAGATGTTCACCCTCAAGAACTTGGTGTTTCTAATTCTTTCCACTGCCACCCTTTAATTTCCAGAGGTTGATTTATCTCCTGAGTCCTCCTGAAGTTCACTATTAATTCTTTGGTCTTGCTTACATTTAAGGCCAGATTGTTCCTGCCGCACCAGCCTATCAGATGCTCCATGTCATCCCTGTAGGCTGTTCCCTCACCATTTCTGACAAGACCTATGACACTGGTATCATCTACGAACTTGATGATTTTGTTGGATCCATGCTTGGCCATGTAGTCATGCATCAACAAGGAGAACAGCAGAGGACTCAGAAGGTAGCCCTGAGAGACACCCATGTCAGTGTGATACTTACTGGACTATTTCCCACACATACTTTTTGGGGTCTGTTGATGAGAAAGTCCAGTATCCAGTTACATAGGGGGGTGTTGATGTCCAGCTGGATCAGCTTTGATATCAGATTCTAGGGGGTGACAGTGTTAAACGTGGAACTAAAATTGATGAACAGCATTCTGACATAACAATTCTTGTTATCTAGATGTGCCAAGAATTCATGAAGTGCTATAGCTATTGCATCATCCGTGCAGCGGTTAGATCTATAAGCAAACTGTAATGTATATAGTGTTGCAGGTAGGTTTGAAGAGATATGGTTCCTGATCAAACGCTCAAAACACTTCATTACTATTGATGTAAGAGCAACTGGCCAGTAATCATTTAGTCTTGTCGGTTGGGATTTCTTGGGTAAGGGAATTATTGTAGTATTTTTGAAGCAACTGGGTACAATGGCTAGTTGCAGGGATATGTTGAATACATCTGTTAGTACAGTGAACAGATGGGTAGCACAGTCTCTTAGAACCCTTCCCATTATATTATCAGGACCAACTGCTTTTCTTGGGTTTACTCACCTCAGGGTGGTCAGAACATCAGATGTTCTTAGACATATCACCTCCTCACCATGTTCAACAGGGAGCTTATTTGGCAGTGTTGTTGTCCATACCAAATCTGCTGAAGTAGGTGTTTAGTTTGTTCAGAAATTCTGTGTTGTCATCACATGGGGAGGATGCAGGCCTGTAGATGGTTATGGCTTGTATGCCTTGCCAAAGACATCTGGAGTCCCTTTGGTCAGAGAAGTGTCCCTGAATTTTACGTCCATAAGTCCTCTTTAGCCTCCTTTATACCTCTACTTAGATTTGCTCTGGCCTCTCTTAGGGCATCTTTGTCTTCTTATTTAAATGCAGCAATTTGTGCCTTTAGCAGCTCACATACTTCAGCAGATAGCCAGGGTTTCTGATTAGCATGCATGGTGATACATTTGATAACTGTTACATCATCAACACATTTTGAAATATAAGCCATTACAGATTCCGTATAATCCTCCAGGTCAATATGGTGGTTCTTTACAGCTGCCTCTCTAAACACTGACCAGTTTGTATGTTCGAAGCAGTCCTGTAATGCTAAGACTGCTCCCTTTAGGCCATATTCTTACTTGTTTGGCTGTAGGTTTACCCCTTTTTAGCAGCGGTGTGTATTCAGGAAGCAGCATGATGGCCAGATGGTCTGAGTAGCCCAGATGTGGATAAGGAACTGCTTTGTAGGCCAGTTTTACATTTGTGTACACCTTATCCATGGTGTTTTCCCCTCTTGTTACAAAGTTCACATATTGATGGTAATGGGGTAATATGAATTTCAGGTCAGCTTGATTGAAATCTTATTCTTTAGGCCATTTATTGACAGATACAGAATGTTCAATGCCACATTGGTATTAGCACTAGGGGGGATGTAAACAGCTGTTCTGCTCACTCCATTGAATTCCCTAGGCAAGTAGAAGGGACTGCATTTTAGTGACATGAACTCAATGTTCTCTGAGCAGTGAGAGGTGATTATTTCACAGTTTGTACAACAGTTGTTGATATATACACAAACACTCCCTTCACGAGATTTACCACAGGCAGACTGATTTCTGTCAGCACGAAATAATGACATTCCCTCCACATATATTGTACTGTCATTTATATTGGAGTTCAGCCAGGTTTCAGTGAACACAAGTAAACAGCTATTTCTTATCTTAGATTGTGTGGAAAGATCCATGCTTAAGTAGTCTATCTTGCTGTCCAGTGAGCATACATTTGCCAGCAGCATGGAAGGAAATGCAGGCCTGTGTGGATTTCTTTTCAATCTGACCTTAATTCCTGCTCTAGAGTCTCTTGTTCGTAATCTTTCACATCTTTTCATTTTAATATGTTTCCCATGTGCAATTGTCAGCTGGTTAGACAGGTTTGACAGGTTTATGTAGTTTTTACCATGTTCCATTAAGATTCCAAGCTGCAAGAGTTCCTGGAGTGTGTTTGAGTTTACAGGCCTCTTTGCTAGCAGTTCATCAAGCATGCAGCCCAGAGAGATATAGGCCCAGATTTCCAGAATATTCTCAGCATTGTACTTAATCATACTTTCATTTCTTGCCCTTAAATCTGCTTTTTTCTGTTGTTTCTGATGAAAAAACAAGACAAATAGTGCACTTCTCTGTAGGGATCCAAAGCAGCCGCTGACACACAGGGTGCCGACATTTTTTTAGAAATAAATAATTTAGCAATACAGCCATCTGGGGATCTAAATAACCAATCCAAAGGCACCAAACCGACACAACTATTCAAAATCTTAAATATTCATGTCAGAATGTCTCACACCCCAAATGTGTATAAGAATTAATGAATATTAATGTTGAAGGGGTCGGGACTTCAAAACTGGCTTCAAAGACACATATTTGTTTAAACCAGGATACACATTTCCCTTCAATAAAAATATCTATTTTATTTCCTTCTTCTCTGTGCTACATTTGAAGTCACCACCCTTCATGTTTTCAAAATCCAACTCCAAAATTTGAAACTTAAAACTGTGCTCATTGCCACTATCTAATATATGTTTCACTAAAGCACTAGTACTCTTATAATTCCGTATATCACCTACATGTTCCAGTATTCTGTCTTTGAACATTCTATTAGTTTTGCCAATATAAACAGTACAACTGGCATAATATATCAAATTATTAGTTCTGCAATTCACATAGAATTCAAGACAAGTCTCATGTTTAGTATGCATATGTAAAAAAGAAGAACAACTCCAAATGTACTGACATGCTCTACAGTTTCAACAACGGTATGTACCACACATTTCTGATAGCTCACAACGAATCTGTTCAAAGCTCTTATAATTGTCACTTGAGCGACAAATTATTTCTAAAAGAAAACATTGGTTTATCGTCTAATACTTTCCTACGGTCCAGGTTAGCCAGGAAAAGTGGCCAATTCTTCTTGATAACATCACAAGTGACATTGATATTACTAGAATAAGTTAATAATAATCTATTTTTGACCAGACAAATGTTGGTCCTGGCAGTGACAACATCTGTACTAACAAATGGGCAAGAAAAAAATGGTCTCCCCACAGAATCAGGAACAGGCCAAACCTCTCTCAGGCTATTATCAACATCAGCAACATTATAGACCCATTCCAAACAATCTTTCCTCATTCAATCCAAAGTTAACCTTAACTGCACATCATCATTATGTATTTGCATAGCTCTCAAAAATTGGCCTTTAAGAATATTCTTACCGACATGTCTCCGATGCATGCTGATTTTTATGTAACAAGGCATTTCTCCTGCATGGTTTCCTATACATGCCTGTATTAACTCTCTTACTATTGTCAAGGCTAACATAACCATCTAAGAACTCTATTGTCTTATCTGACACACAATGACTAAACTTCAAAAATGTCATTACGCCAAACTGATCAAACTATCTAAACCACCACTCCAAATAAAAAGTCACACTCAACAACTGGTGCAATTTTCAAACAGCCTTTTCATCCTTATGAAGGGAATTTCCTCTGCTCCCCAACTGCTGTTTGCAATTTCCCAGTGAACACACCTGACTAACCCTGCTTAGCTCAATCTTCCAACCCTTTGCAGCTTCCTTGTGGCAATAAATACAAGCATTCATCTCACCTACAGGGAAACAATTAGTGTCATTAATCTTCCTGCTGTACTAGCTGCTGTTCATAATTTCCCAGTGAGCACACCTGACTAACCCTGCTTAACTGGATTTCCCACCCCTTTGCAGCTTCCTCGTGGCAAGAAATACAAGCGTTCATCTCACCTGCAGGGAAACTATTAGTGTCATTAATCTTTCTGCTGTACTAGGCAAGTTTCTGTAATGAAGCACTTTAATGCTTATTTGACTGGTGGCACACTCACTAACTCAATCAAATAGTGTTGGACTCCCCTATCCTTTCCCCTGAACTTTCTCCCTCCATTCTTCTCTCTTTTTAGCAACTGCTAATATCAAGAGCTGCAAAACTATACAGAACTAATAAAGCAGCATGTGTTAGGTTGCTATTATATGCATTTTTCTTACCTCTAAGAACTGACTACTCTTAACTGCTCCACTGTCTTGAGGCATACATTGTTAACTGATTGTTTCTACTGTGGTGTTAACTGATTATTTCTACTGTGGTCTGGCAAGCTGCCTCAAGGTTTCTTCCCGCTCTGTTCACCCTTGCTCCGCATGGGCTCACTCCACTCCCTTACCCTACCCCCATTCCCACCCACCCCCACAATCAATTACACTTATACCTTCCATAAGCTCTTCCCTTTCCTGTCTAACCCCAAATCAACACCCTGACACCTACACCATTATCCTTCCCTTCACTCCACCCTAATTATATTCCATGCTAATATTTCCTTTCCTGAATCTTCCTCATTCTTCTCCTTAACTATAGTACCACAACATTTTCCTAACATGCACTATACATCAAATCCTTGTATTATTTTAATCTTCCTTACCTCCATTCTTTTTTTCCTATCCCACACTACCTCCCTACATACTATATTCCACTCCCCAAAGTCAACATTTTCCACATCACCCATTGCACCCCACACTAATACCAATAGTTTGTCTGACATCTCACTCTCTTTATTCAACTTTCGTACTTGGCACCTTACAAAGATTAGATCATTGTCATAATAATCAAACTAAAATTAATTTGCAACTCCCACCATAGACCTCTCTTCTTTATTCAACATCTCTCCATAATTACATGTCACTACCAGGCCCTCTCTCTATGTGACAACATTCACCCCAACCCTGGACCAATCAACCATTCTGCACAAAACCTTTCTTCTAGTGCCAAGAACCGCTGCTTCACTACAATTAATGTACGTAGTATCTGTAACAAAACCACCAAATTCCATGCCTTGCTCTTTCACTACACCCCAGAGATTGTAGCACTCACAGAGACCTGGCTAAAACCACAAATTGCTAACACTGAAATAATCCCTCCAGGATATAATATACATAGAAATGACTGGCTACATAAAAAAGTGGAGGTGTTACATTAATCTATCATGGCACTTTAGCTGTTACACCATATGATAAACCTGTACCAACATTTGGAAATATGGAATTATTGCTAGTTAACCTTCACATCAACAACAGAAACAATTATGTATTGCTGTACTCTATATTCCCCCAGGTTGAAACATACCTATTCTGGAAGATCTATTATCCTGGACCACCCTCAATATATCAAAGTAAGCCATCATTCTTGGCAATACAAATATAAACTGGCAAACTCTCATCTCTGACTCCCCAGTATTAACTTGCACAGGTTTACTCAACTCATCTCTAACCCCACTCATAAGGTAAAAAAAACAAACAGAATCAACTCTAGACTGGATACTCGTCTCTTACCCTCAAAAATTCACCAATGCAGGAACCCTACCCAATACCTTTAGTGACCATCTTTCTGCCTATACCCATAGAACCCAAGTTCAAATAGACAAACTGTATTGTTTAAGAACAACTAGGAATCTTATACATTTCAATGAGCAACTATTCGTAGAGTCTCTAAAAACCCACAACTAGTCCCCTACCAAATTTCTCACACTGGATGAAGCAGTCAACTACTTCAATAAAGTCTTTTTAGATATTCTAGACAGTCTTGCCCCCACAAGTACCAAAAGAGTAAAACCTAACCATGCCCCATGGCTAACTAAACAAACTAAACAGTTACTTAGCTCCAGGGACAAAGCCTGGAAGGAATGGCATAGAAACCGAACACCACAACTTTAACTCAGATATAAACAACTCCTTAACAATGCCAAAAAGCAAGTCATCAATGATAAAAAAGCTATTTCTCCACTAAACTCACTACCCAACAAAATAACCCCAAATTGTTCTGGAACTCTGTTTCCTCCCTCCTAAATCCTGGTACTCAACACAACCCCTCCCCATCTCCTGACAAAGACCCTTAAGAAATTGCCCAAGCCTTCATTTTTCATTTTATTGATACTATTCAAAAACGTGTTAATGATGTCTCTCTGCAAACTAACAAAAGTATAATTGGCAACATAAATGACAATACACTCTCTAACCACTCCCTCCACATCAATTGTAATTCCAATAAAAGCCCATCCCCTCCTCTATTTACATTACAACCAGTACCCACCTCTCTAGCTCATAAACTGCTCTCAAAACTAAAACCATGCTCCCCCTCTTTTGATGGCCTCCCAGCTGAATACTTAAAACTTGCAGCAGATTCTATAGCTCTTCCAATTAGCATTCTCATTAATTGATCAATATCTGAAGTATATGTCCCACAACTATGGAAAAACTCTATTAATCCCCTTCACAAAGGTGGTAACACCAGTTATCTATCTAACTACTGGCCCATCTCCATACCTTCACCTCTATCTAAAATTCTAGAAAAGTGTATTCATTCTCAATTGCTAAAACATCTCACAGACAATAACCTACTCGCACCCACCCAACATGGTTTTGGTCAGCACACAGCACAACAGCACCCTTACTGTCATTTACCAACACTGTATACAAAGCTCTTGATGCAGGTCTACTAACATCAGTGATCCTACTAGACCTATCAAAAGCTTTTGATACAGTGTCCCACTTAAAACTACTTTTACAACTTGAGACCATAAACTGCTCCCCACACACCCTATCCTGGTTCCATAACTATCGACACAACAGAAAAGAATCTGTTAGTTGGCAAAGTAAGCATTCTGATTACCTATTCAACAACACATGTGTTCCCCAAGGTTCTCTTCTTGGGCCCTTGCTTTTTAACATATTTATTAATAATCTCCATAAAGCATCCCTGCAAGATACACTCATTCAATACGCTGACGATTCAGCTATAATTACATCCTCTAACAACACCTCAGATCTCCTAAAGCAAACACAAAATGCATTTACTTCCATCAAATCCTGGCTTAACGAAACTCAACTGCTACTTAATCCCAAAAAAATCAAAACTTTTACTCTTCACAACCAGACGTCTAACTCTATAGACTTTAAAATATTCTCTCAAAACAATACAGAAATTGAAATTGTAAAAACAACCAAACTACTTGGCATCACAATTGATGACAGACTATCCTTTGAGAATCATATACTTAGCCAAATCAAAAAGACTCAAAAGCTTGCAAACTCTATAGGCATAAACTCAATTTGGACAAGTTTACCAAGTTGAAACTAGCTAATAGCCAGCTTCTACCCTTCCTCCTCTGTGGTTGCCCCATTTTCATTAACCTACACACATCTCTCCTGAACAAACTGCAGTCATGCTACTATAAAATAGCTACATTTGCCTCCAACATGCCAACTCGCAGACATCATTGCCTGGCCATTAAATCTATAAAATGGTTTGAGTTCCCTCAATACCTACATTACTCCTGTCAAAGGAAAAAACTTCAAAGACCAATACATGTAAGGTTCAGTCAAGGCACTTTAATTTACTTGCAGCAAGGAGACAAAAACATGCAAATACAAGGATTTGTCTAACTACTAACAGGAAGTATGTTCATTCTTATACTGTTTTACAAGACATGGCCTTCTAAGCTGACATAATCAAACACAACTTTAAGCATTGTACTACAGCAGGTGTTACTTCAGATTTTCTGCTGACATGACTAGATTTGTGAGAAACTTTTTAGAAAAACAACCTGGCCTTGATGACCAGTACTCCGCTTACAAGCCTCTATTGTACAGTGTTACATTTCAAGGTACTCTTCTAATACAGATACAAGCAAATGCTGATTGCAGTTCATATTTTCAAGCAGGCTTTGTCCTAATTATCTGTTACTTCTGCAGCTGTGTATGTTCTCATAGCACAGCGGAACTTCTTGTCTGAGTTTCATATAAGCAGTATTGTTCTATTCATTATTTTCCTAACACAAGCAGAAATTATCTGCTTCTCAGTAAATTTCCAAGGCACAAGCAAGATTTTAGCTAACAGTACAAGGTCAGAGAGCAACTGCAGTTTGTACAGATTTATGCAGTATGAAACAGAATAAATGTGTTAACTCTTTTAGGCTCTGAATGCGCTAAGCATATTACTAATACACACATTAACACATATTTTTCTAACATTTCCCCCTATTAATACTTTTATTCTACTTTCAAAATAAGCAAAAATAGTGTGTTTCCTTATCCTAACCTCTTCCACTCAGGATTTGCAGTTAAGAGAGTCATTCGGTTTAAACTTATGAAAGCATTTTCAATCTTTTAACAGTTCTTCAAACTCAGTACTTTGATATAAGGTTTCAGAAACTGACATGTCTATAAAATCTTTGATCAGTCTTTTCATGCAGGGGATACCACAACAAACACATACTCCCAGTAGGAGCATACCTACACAAATGGCAATCAGGATGTTCATTAGGATGGTACCCCACCCCCCAAACCATTTCTGGAAAAAGTCCGTCTGTGGGTTTGGGCCTGGTTTGGTCATGGCCGACACTTGCTGAATCACCTCAAGATGATTGTCTATCTCATGTTTATGGTCAGGAATATACGAACAGCATTCTTCTTGGATTAAAGTGCACGTATCACCTCTCGCCGCTAGGGTGAAGTCAAGAGCCATGCGGTTTTGGAGCACTACAGTTCTCATAGCATTCAGTTCATCAGTCACCAATTCGAGAGCAGAAAAAGTTGCATTGCTCATTACTTCAAGAAGTTTCGACAGTTTTCTCAGCTCCCAGATCGATTTCACCACTCCATATGCTGGTAATATGCCTGCCCACGATATAACGCTATCACTCAAGTCCATATGTGTCAGCCCTTTGCCTAGGAAATGATGGTCTTTTCAACGCGCATCGATTTGTCCCACAGGATTCTCAGGTTTCTTGACGACCTCTCGGACATTTCAAATTTTTCCTCGAGGCAAAACTGCAGTGTGTCGTATGGCCAGAACCAGGTAACCCAAAAAACAACTGCTGGACCAATTCTCAGGTAACCATTTGTATGCTTTTCTGCCACACACAAAATAACAGTCCTCTACTTTAGTAGTAACCCTGCTATGAATATACACTCGCCCTGCATGAAACATTTTTTTATTAATTATAGACAGCTGTTTATAAAGAACAGAATTATGTTTTACTTCATCAAGTGTTTTATGCATCAATCCAAGAAATGAATCATAGTTTGTATTACAATAAAGATCTACTTTGTTTCCTTTAGTATAACATCAATAAGGAACAGTCACATTGCAATTGCTCCAACCCACCTGAACAGTATCATTTTTATAAAAACACACAGTTCCCTTTTGTGGAAAAGACAAGTGCAATGCTATTTTATCTTGCGCTGTAATGGTTGAGGTATCATAAATCAAGTTTTCCCAGGTCTCCTTGACCCCTAGGGGGACCGTAGTCATTAATAACCCCCCCCCCCCGTATGCTGTTGGCAAAGCTGTGCAAATCCAGCAATCTGGAACATTGAAAGTCTCAAAGTCTCAGCATACACATATTTAATTGCCTGGTAAGTGTTAAAGTTTGGATGCCAGTCTATGAGTAATGCTTCACGTTTATTCAGTTCAGTCTGTGTGGCTGGGAAAAGTAAAGGCCACAGCAAAAAGATTATTGTCACTAGTACAGTTAACAGGATGATTATGCAATACTTCTGAGGAAAGGGTTGTTCTGCATTCCTGTTTCTTCTGGACTCTATCATTTTTACTCTTGGCATGTAACAAGATTTTTGTCCAGTTCAAAGTTTTTAACTAACTTACAGTGTGTCAAGTGGATACAAGAGGCACGTTCCACAATTTTGACTGCAGTGGGTGTTGACAAAAGCACTTGATATGGACCTTCCCACTTCGGAGATGCCCAATTTTTCTTCTTAACTATCTTCAGCCAGATCCACACTCCAGGGGGCACTGCCACTTCTGATGGTCTGGTTCGTTCTTTATCTGAAACAGAATTTAACTGCAACAAATGTTTAGAATTTAACAAATTATGCATATACTCTGCTAATGTACTGTCAGCTTCCTGGTCTGCGGGCATGAGAGATTTCCACTGAGGTGTATAGTAAGCCCTTCCAAAGAGCTTTTCAAAAGGAGTCAATCCTTTTGCATTCAGAACAGTTCTCATGCTCAACAGTGCCAGGGCAGACAGTACACCCAGTTTCCCTGCGTTTCTGATATTAACTTCCTTAACTTACTTTTTAAAATCCCATTATGCCTCTCTACTAGCCCTGCTGATTGTGGGTGATATGCACAATGGTTTTTTAAAGAAATACCGAAAAATCTACTTAGCTGTTGTATGGTCTGGTTCACGAAGTGTGTGCCATTGTCACTGTAGATCCTGTCTGGAATGCCGAATCTAGGGATGCTTTCTTTGACAAGGACTTTGGCCACCATTGTAGCATCTGGATTTTTAGTTGGAAAGGCTTCCACCCATCTGGAAAACATATCTACAATGACAAGACAATACTTCTTATTTTCACATTTATTCAGCTCTATGAAATCCATACAGATAGTATGAAACGAATATGGTGGTATAGGAAAACTCCCTTGCTTGGGCTTTAACGCCCCTTGTGCATGATGTTTATTACAAACGTGGCATTCTGCGCAGAATTTTTTAGAGTAATTTGAGAAGCCATATGTCGTGAACACTCGGTTCACCAGCTGTACCATCCCCCCTGTTGAGACATGGCTCTGCCCATGGCTCAACAAAGCTGCATATCTAAACAAATTAGATGGCAATATTTGTTTCCTTTCTTTAGAGATGTACAGCCCCTTTTCAAGAATTGCTCTTCATTTTACCCATCCTTGTTTTTCAACTTTCATAGTAAGTGTCTGCATTGTTTTTAACATTTCTAAGTCTAAAATCTCAGAGGGTTGTAATTCCTCATTCAAAAGAAATGATTCTGAAGCTGCCTGCTTTGCAGCTGTATCTGCTCTCGCATTACCTTTTGAAATCCTGTCCTGTTGCTTGCTATGAGCTGTGCATTTACAAATAGCTACTTTCTGGGGTAACTGAATAGATTCTAAAAGATCTAAAATAAACTGTGCATGATTAATCAGTTTGCCAGTAGATGTTATCATTCCTCGATTTTTCCACTGTTGCGCAAAAACATGTACAGTAGAAAAAGCATACTGGCTGTCAGTAAAAATGTTTACACATTTACCCTTTGCTAAGGTACATGCCCGTGTCAAGGCAATCAATTCTGCTGCCTGTGCAGATAAACTGTGTGGTAAAGATTTTGCTACTATAATGTCTGTGTCAGAAACTACTGCATATTCTACTAGGTTCCGTCCTGCAGGACCCCTTTTGCTTGAGCATCCACGTAGTATGTCACCTCGGCATCATCCAAGGGAACATCCGTAAGATCTTTTCTAGGCAGTGTCTTTTGCTCAATCACTTGCAGGCAGCTGTGTGGTGTGCCATCTGCAGGGGTTGGGAGCAAGGTAGAAGGGTACAAAGTCGTACATCGTTCAATTGTCATATGAGGTTGGCTCAACAATATAGTCATACAGGAAAGATGCCTAGCAGGGGAAAGATATGCTACCTTCTCTTGCAGTAAAATAATCGTGACTGCATGAGGCAGTCTCAATGAGAGAGGGTGGAACAACACAACTGAGGCCGAAGCCTGTACTGCCATTGCAACTGCAACTACTGCTTGTACACAGTGAGGTAAAGACCGTGCCACTGGGTCCAGTTGTGATAAATAACAAGCAATAGGGCCTTGCTTGTCCCCATGCTACTATGTTAACACTGATGTCATATAACCTTGCTTACAATCTACAGTTTGGAAAAAACGTTTATGATAGTTTGGTAATCCCAAAACTAATGAGGACACTATTAACTGTTTCAGTTTGCAGAAAGCAGATTCTGCTTCTGGTGTCCATTGTAACAAATCCTGTGCTGCCATAGGCTTTTTATAAATTAGGTTAGTCAACGGTGCAGATTCCAAGGCATAGTTTGGAATCCAACTCCGACAAAAATTAGTCGTACCCAGGAAGGACTTGGTAGTGGGTTTTGGTGCTTGTAAAATCGCTATTTTTCTGTCCTCATCCAATGTCCTACCCTCCTTGGATATTACATATCCTAGGTATTTAACTTGTTTTTTCCAAAGTTGCAGTTTATTTTTGTTTACTTTATGTCCTTCAGTGGCTAAAAATTGTAATAGCGCTATGGTATCTTCTTTACAATCTTGCTGGGTGGGGGCCGCCGGATATCATCAACATAAAGCAAAATCTGACTACCTCTTGGTGGGGTAAATCCCTCCAAGTTGCTTGCCATCTCTTGTGAGAATATTGTTGGACTTTCACAATACCCCTGTGGTAGTCACGTATATGTGTACCTTTTCCCCTGAAATGTAAATGCAAACCAATACTGGCTATCAGGGTGTATTGGTATCGAAAAGAACGCATTGCTAATATCTACCACAGAAAAATATTTCTGTTGAGGTTTTAGATCATTCAACAGGGTGTGTGGGTCTGGCACCGTAGGTGCCCTTGATATTACTGCGTCATTTACAGCTTGTAAATCTTGGACCATACGCCACTCTCCATTCGCTTTCTTAACAGGAAATAAGGGTGTGTTACATGGTGAATCAGGAGATTCTACCAGCACCCCTTCCTTAAGTAAAGCTGCTATAATAGGTTTGATTTGCACCTCTGCATCTTTTCTTAAGGGATACTGTCTTTTTTGTGGTCTAAATGCTGACTTTGGCATAATAGTAACTGGTCCCGCTGTACGAATAAGTCCTACATCTGATTTTCCTGTTGACCAGAGAGTTTCTGGTATATTCTGTAAGGCATTCTCTTCCTCCTTCATAGGAGTGCTAATCAGCTGTCCTTGCTAGTCTGCAAGTGTACAGCTGGTGTACAGCTGGGCAGGTCTGAGTTATCCAATTCAACTTCTGCATTTGTATTCCCTGTTCTGATAGTTCTAACTCTGTCTGTTTCTCCCATCTCGTGACTTTTTCTCCCAAGTCTACCCATTTCACATTTTTGTCCTTAGTTAAGCTAACATGTGGTAATCGATTAGATTTATAAAGCTCAAAGAACTCCTGGGGCAATGAACAGCTGACTACACTGTTCGCTTCTGTGTCCCAGTCAGATTACGCAATATCAATCTGTTTGCACAGTTTCTAAACAATTCTTGCTCATATTCCTTATCGGGTCCTGGTATGTTACAATAATACAGAGTACAGTGCAACAAATGTTGTCTACCACTGTCAAAGGAGGGGAATTTGCTGATGGCTACATTTATCATCTCTTCGGTCACCGCCCCTGGACCAGTCATAACCAAGTCCTGGCTGTACCAATAAAACATTTCAACCTCCGATTGCACTGCAAAGGTATCAATTTGTCACTGTGCTTCCATACCCTGCATAGTCAGAACTACTGCTATACCAAATAGCTGCATAAGGTCTCTGCCCAAGAGGTTTACTGGGCATTTTGCAGAAACAACAATTTTGCTTTTCTGGGTCAATCCTGAAACAGGATCAGTTATCACAATATTATGGGAAAGAGGCTCCCGATACAGCTGTCCATTAACTGCTTTCACTAATATGTAATCAGGTGACTCTGAGTTCTCTGGCAGCTTGGAGGGATGTATCAGGGTCCGTGAGGCCCCTGAGTCACACAAAAATGTGACTTCCCTCCCTTCTACCAGGAGTGTGACTTCTGGTTTTGTGTCTGCTAAATAGAGCTCTAAGATCAATAAAGCCAAATCCAATATTTCATTTTCTTCACTGGCCGTGACTTCTTGCACTTCCTCTATTTCTTCTGTCACATATTTTTCTAACAACTCCCAACTTACTGTCACCCAGAAACTACTAAATAATCCAAACTTTTGCCCATCCCTTCAAACTATAATACAAACACACACCTGTACTCGGCATCTTAGGTCCTCTAACAAACAACTCTTAACCATAACTAAATCTAACAAAAGAGCTGGACAATGTCTCTATTCCCATGCCATTGCCAAACTTTGGAATGTGCTCCCTCTCTCTATTACTCAACTAGACTCTTAAAAAACAGAAAAAAAAGAACACTATCTCAATAACCTTGTCTGTTCTTGTAGTCATATAATTAAACCACCTTAAATGTTTTGGCCACTATACACTACAAATACTTTTAATAACTTAATATAGTTGCAATTCACACTATCTGTCTTCGTATCCAATCTCTCTTGTTTTCTTTATTTCTGTGGCTGAATAAACAGAATTGATTAAACATTACTCTTACTTATGAGGATATGCAAACATAATTACTAAAAATTTAACATACTGGGTTTCTTTTCTTGTATTGTATACCTCTATAATATGTATTTCTCTTGTATATCTACTTCAATTTGTATTATGTAAAAACTTTCTTGACTTTCAAAGTTAAGCTGATGTTATGTTAAAATTTCTGTGATTGTATGGAAATTTTCTCCCCAGGCCTCCACTGAAAATGGGTCATTGAGCCCAGTGGACTTTCCCGGCCAACAATTCTCAATAAATAATAATAAATATCATCAACAAATCTTCTATAAAAATGTAAATATCATATAAAAGGATCACACAATGCTGCAGTCCAAAAGACTGAGTTCTTTGTTTCTCACTCTTTTTACTACAACCAGATATCTATCTATCTATCTATAGCTACCTATCTATATCTATAGCTATATCTATCTATCTATATATATATATATATATGTGTGTGTGTGTGTGTGGTTGCAGTCCAGAAAAGTGACTGCTCAGAAGAGCAAGTGCTCTTTTTTCCTTATTTTTCAGCCTGCTGGCCTCTATCTGTGTGAGATCAAGTTACACCAGGGTTTGAGAATTTGTACTTACCCTGCTGCTGTGGGATCTTGGAGATGGTATACATAATTAGCAGAGGGGATGTTTTTTGTTTTGTTTTGTTTTTTGTTTTCTATCTTTTTAGATTTGCTCCAAAAAGATTGCTCTTTTTTTGTTTGCTGTTTCTGACATTTTTGATATTTCATGAGACAAACGTGTGTGTGTGTGTGTGTGTTTTACATATATATATATATATATATATATATATATATATTTGTATATATATATATATATATATATATATATATATATATATATATATTTGTATACACATGATATTACCTAATGTGTCTTCCAGTGAGCAGGATGTACTATGTCATTTATTCTTTCACTTACTTATCTGTTAGTTTGTTAGCTGGGTAAGTGAGTTGGTCCGGTGATTGTTGTATTATGAAACAGGTCAAAATGGCAACACAGTGACTACGCAATGATGGCATCTGGTAATACAGTGATTCAACATTGCTTAAAACCTTAAACAGGCAAAGAAATATAACTTAAGCTTACAATGACATGGTGAAATTTAGAAATGAAAACAAAAACGTGACACAGTTTAAGTAACATCAACGTACAGAACAAACAGATCAGAGAGTCTTACAGTTCACATACATTTTTTATAACATCAGTATGTTCATAGGTTCATAGGTTCATAGGTTTATACTAGGCTATCTGCCCTAAGGCATTTATAAGCCTAGCCCAAAGTTTTGTGGCTTACGCCACCCCTTATATGAAAAAATACTGTGCCCATTAGTTTGTTGTGCCTCTGTCCAGCAGTGACACAGAGATGATTCCCGGGGTAAACCTATGATCTCCCATCCACAGGTCAAGATTTCTCTTGAATAGAGCCAGCGAGGTGCTCTGCCTCACATGGACCGGGATTTTATTCCACAGCATAGGGAGACTCTGAGTGATAAATCTATCCCTCCAGCACGTCCTATTTATATCCGTGCTAAGGTTTAAGTCGCTTGCTCTAGTGGTTTTGGTGGATTTGGATTTTTTGAGGTGGAGCATGTCCATTAATTCCGGGTTGGACATGGCCTTGTATGTCAGGCACATGTCACCTCTGAGCAGATGGTATGCGACTGAATAGAGCTGGAGTTTCTTCAATCTGGCAGCATATGACAGATTTTGGAGTCCCTTTATCCTTTTGGTGAGGAACTTTTGGGGTCTCTCCAATTGCTGCAGATGTTGGGTGAGATACATCCCGAATGGGGCATTGTACTCGATCATTGGTCTGATAAGTGAAGAGTACAGGGGAACAATGACCTCACTAGATCTGGATGTGAATCCCTTCATGATCAGGTGGGCAATGTAGAAGGTCTTTCTATCCACTTTAGCAACGTGAGTGTCAAAAGAAAGGCCACTGTCAACCTGGGTCCCCAGGTCCCTGATAACCTCTTCTGTGCTTAGTGGATTGCCGCCTATATGGTAGCTTGGGGTTACCTTGTTTTTCCCGAAGGGTATGACTATACATTTTTTGGCATTTAACTTCAGGCCATGGCTCTGGCACCAGCTATCTGTTTCCGTGAGTCCCTTCTGAAGGATATCCGTGTCCGATGCACTTTCCACTATGGCGCCCAGTTTGCAGTCGTCTGCAAACTTTGTCAGCCAAAGTCCTCCCATGTTGGCCTGTACTTCTGAGAAGTAGATGCCGAACAATAGGGGCCAAGGACCGAGCCCTGTGGGACACCACTTGTGACTGGCTTGGAGTCTGACATAGCGCCAGCAACTCTAACCCTGTGGGTTCTGTCCTTAAGCCAGTTTGCAACCCATCTTGTGACATATGGGTTTACATTTAAGCTGGTAAGTTTTTCTACAATACCCGAGTGGGGTATTGTGTCAAAAGCCTTTGCAAGGTCAAGGTAGGCTGTATGGACTGCCTTTCCCTCATCAATGGCCTTGGTGACTGTTTCGAAGAATTCGACCAAGTTCAAAAGGCATGATCTGCCCTTGACGAAGCCAAACTGGGTCGGGTCCAATGTCTGCAAGTTCCCTATATCTTTGTTTATCAGCTCCATTATGATCCTCTCCATAGCTTTGCAGGCTAGACTTGTTAAGCTTATGGGGCGGTAATTACCAGGGTCCGTAGAGGCACCGCCTTTGTGGAGTGGGACCACAGTTGCCGTACGCCACTCCTTGGGCACGTATCCTGTGGTAAGGCTGAGATTAAACAGCTGCCTTATGTGGAGGTTTAATTCCTCATTTAGCTCGTGTAGCACACAGCTGGGGACACCATCCGGTCCCATTGATGCTGTGTTTTTAGCTTTAGAGAGAGCAGCTTTCACCTGCGCATTTGAGATGTCTAGGAAGCTACACTCCGCTGGGATAGTTATCTCTCCTTTAGGGGGGGAGAGGGGGGTGAAGTTTGCACTGGACCTGTCTGCCAGTATGTTGGCAATGTCTGTGGGTTCATTGATTTTTGTATCATTTTGGACTAATTCTGAGCATATCTGGGAGTTTCCACCCAGGTTCCTAACATAGCTGAAAAAGGCCTTATGATTGTCCTTTGAATCCATGACAATTTTTCTCTCAAATTGGCTTTAGTTGATTTTATGAGTGCTCGTATTTTTTTACTAATAATGATCAGGGGTGACTTCCCTTTTATGGATTTTGTTCTATCATGTAATAGCTTTCTCCTCTTATTGTAAAGTTTGTTAATGGCTGGGGTCCACCAGACTGGACGTTTGCCCTTTGTGGAAAGAGTCTTGGTTTTATTTGGGATTGCCTGATCCATGCAGTCCTGGAGGTGTTCATAGAAGGCATTTGTAAGGGCTTCTGCAGCTTGGGTTGTGGTTTCCACTGGCTCAGGGGCCTTGAAGGATACCACACCAGTCTTGAGTAGTGTGAAGTTTGCTTTAGAGAAGTTCTTCACTGTGGTCTTTTGTTTGGGGTGGGGCGGGATGTGGATTTCCAGTGAGATTAGTTTATGATCAGATCTCACCAATGAGGGATATACTTCCGGTGTGGAGCATTTTGTCCCCATGTTTGTGATAATGAGATCTAGTATATTGTCTCCTCTCGTGGGAACAGTGACTAGCTGTTCCATGGCATTTGAATTTATGAACTCCAGGAACCGTTGGGCTAGAAAGTTAGGGCTTGAGTAATGTTCCCAGTCTATATTCGGGTAGTTGAAGTCACCCAATATGATGGTGTTTGGAGATACATTTATACCCTCCAGTGTCTTCAGGAAGGCTGTGTGGGGTTCCTGAGTTTGAGAGGGTGGCCTGTAGCATGCTACAATTTGTAGAGCAGTTTTGCCTATGGTTAGTTGCACCTGGATGGTTTCCAAAGCTTTGTGCGTTGCCACCAACCTGGAGGTGTGGGTATCCTTTATGAATATGGATACATCCCCTCCTTTTGTGGTGTGGTCCGGGTTTTGGGGCCGGAACGCATGATATGAGGTAAAACCTAATAGTGCCGGGGTGCTCTCAGGAGCCTTGAACCAGGTTTCAGTTACAGCACAGACATTGATGTTCTCCATACTGAGACGGGTCTTCAGTGCGTGCATTTTGAGATTTAGACTTCTGGCATTGAGCAGCATTACCCTCAGTTTCTTCCCATTTTTGTTTTCTAGGGTGGTAGGTTTAGAATTTGAGCCTTGCCTAAAAAGGCACTATGGGGGTGGCAAGAGCCTTAGCCAATATCCGGAATCCCAGGGGTGACAGGTGCAAGCCGTCCCTTGCGAAGCAGCATGGCTTGTCAAGCATGTCATCCCAGGCAGACAGACACTGGATCCCCTTTGAATGACACCAGACATTAAGCCAATTGTTAAAGCTGATCATCTTGTCTCTATATTGTGGCATCATTCTTGGTGAAGGAAGGATACTGCTCAGGGTCAGGGTCATACCTGCCTGGGCTACATAATCAGAGAGCTCCTCTATGTCTCTTTTCATGTAGTCCAGGGAGGTACGTCTCAGGTCGTTCACACCAGCATGGACAATGACTGTGTCATAGTTGTACTTGCCATGGAGTGACCCGAGTGCTTGTGTTATGTGGCGGATTCTAGCGCCCGATAGGCAGCTTACTGTGACCCTCTCCTTGTTCAGCCTGGTGAGTGGGACGTCAGTGTGTCTGACTATGGAGTCACCTATGACAAGTATGTTTGGTGTTGTATTTGGCCTTAAGGACTGTGACTGCTTTGCACACTGATTTTGTGGTTTATGTGTTGCTTGTGGAGTGTCTTGAGGTAGCAGTTGTTTGGGTGTCTGCTTTGGAGGCCTCTGCTGTTTAGGTAAATTTTTACTCAGTGCCCCCGAGTATGTCTTTGTGTGTTTATGTGTTTGATTCAGTGGTGTGGTAGCATTATATGAGGCTGGTTTTGTGGTGTGTGTAGTTGCCTTCTCCTCCTGTCTGGTCTTGCCAGTCCTGAGTTGAGAGAGCTCAGCCTCCAGTTTGGCTAAATAGCTGCATCTCTCGCAAGTATTTGTGTTATGTGGGAGGAGGAGAGGGTTGTCTGTGTACATGAGGCAATTGTAACATTGCCTCAATATTCCCAGATTCACCAACTGGGCAGGAGAGGACGCCAGCATCTGGCCCTTCGACATGCTAGAAAAATTAAGAAGTTAGGTATGAGACTGAATAAGAGAGGACTTAGTAAGGAAGTGGGTACTCCTGGGGAGGTTTCGCAAGTGAGGGACTTTGTATAATATAGAAGTGACAAGTGCTGAGCTTTTTTTTTTTTTTTTTTTTTTTGAGAAAAAAAAAAAACTTTTAGGAACAAGTGCTGCGCTTTTTAGTCAAGGGATATACTGTTTAGGTTACTAGTAGAGCAGTTCTAAGGGAAAAAAGAAGAACGGACATTATGGAGCCAGAAAAAGTTTAACCTTGTTAAACCGGCGCTGCCCAATGCTGCTCTAGTGGCAACTCCGCGCTAAATCGCGCTAAAGCGTGCTTTATAGCAGGGGGCTGGAAAAGGCAGGAAATGACCCAAAATGGCCACTGAACTACAAGTTACTGTCTTAAACCACTCCTCTGAGGACAAACAGACAGCTCAGTACTCCCCACTCCCACTGGTGAGTAAAGAAACTTCCCCCTGACCAAACAAAGAAAATGGAGAAGTACAGGAACCAAAGCCCAGGGATCAGCAAAATCTGCTCACTGGAACAAACTAGCCAGGAAAGTTAGGAGAACAAGAATATTTTTTAGTTTTTTTCCAAGTTTTTTTTTAAATGAAAAGAAGTATATCAATCTAAGTAATAGAGATTCAGAAGGAGGTGGATTATATGCTCAGTATACAGCTATATACAGTAAGATATACTGTAGGGAGATATGTACACAGTGAAGGAAGTTATATACAGCATCTGGAGTGCTTTTCCCAAGGCCTCCGCTGAACATGGGCTCTGACCCAGTCGGACTTTCCCAGTAAACAAGTGTTAAATAAATAAATAAATAATACAGTATCCACAGAGGCCACAGAATGCAGGAAAGGTAGTAATCAAAAGATGGAAAAGTTTGAAAAACATATCAAAGGATATTGTTTGTCAAATTTCAGGTTATTAACCTGCATCTTTAAAGCATATGTATTTGTTTTCTTTGGCCAGTGTTTCTTTCAGTCTCTTCTTAAACAGTGTTACAATTTGTGTCTGACTGAATAAAGAATACTATTCCATGACTCCAGTCAAGGTGTTGACAACACGTGATTATGTCACACTGCTGTGCAGTATGTTAAGTGTTCATATTTCAGGCGTGTCTTCATAGAGAAGCACACATACAAGGTTCTCAAAGTGATATGGAAATAAGGGCATATGTGCACACATGTATGATGATTCTTGTATGAGAGTAGTGAGTAAATGAATGGAGGTGCAGACAGGTAGGTGCTCTTAGCATAAGATGAATGGAAACACATTGATCACATGATCCCACAAATGAGTGGGAGCATATCCCCCTGAATCCTATTAATAAACACAACCAAGAGTCAGCACAACATATATGCACACCTACAAGAAATTCTATGAGTAGAATATGCAGGGCACCACTCAAGTAAAGCAATGGATCCACTGTATTCTTGCTGCACACATACAAGAAACATTGTGAATAGACTGCAAAGAGCTAGCCTCATCCATTCCAATAGGACCACACTCTATTTGTAATGCACACGTACAGAGAGGACTGGGAGTAGACCATATCAGAGCAGGCTAATGGAATGGAATCGGATCATACTGCAGCCATGAGTAGACCATATCAGAGCAGGCTCATGGAATGGCATTGGATCCTACTGCAGTCACGAGTGGAATCTATCAGAGCAGCTCATGGAATGGAATCGGATCATACTGCAACCGTGAGTAGATAATATTGAAGCTGGCTAATTGAATGGCATTGGACCATACTGCAGCCATGAGTAGACCATATCAGGGCAGGCTCATGGAATGGCATTTGATCATATGGTAGCCATATGCAGACCATATTGGAGCAGGCAAATGGAATGGCAGTAGATCATACTGTACCCTTGAGTAGACCATATTGGAGCAGGCTCATGGAATGGCAGTAGATCATACTGTACCCTTGAGTAGACCATATTGGAGCAGGCTCATGGAATGACATTGGATCAAACTGACTGCAGCCGTGAGTAGACCATATTGGAGCAGGCCCATGTAATGGCATTGGATCATACTGTAGCCATGAGTAGACTATATTGAAGCAGACTCATGGAATGGTATTGGATCATACTGTAGCCATGAGTAGACTATATCGGAGCAGACTCATAGAATGGCATTGGATCATACTGCAGCTGTGAGAAGACCATATCAGAGCAGACTCATAGAGTGGAATTGGGTCATACTGTACTCCCAATGCACACATACAGGAAATGCTATCAGCAACCTGCACAGGGCTGAGCTCATGTATTATATTGGGACAACATTGCACTTTTAATGCAAACATACAGAGAGCATTCTGACACAAACAATGGCACCTACAAAATGCCCCTACAGACACCTACACAAAATACAAAAAGAAATGCCATGGGCAAAATTCATACTATCACCTCTTTTTGCCAGTGGTGTCCTGGTTTATGTTGGAGGTGTGATGGAGAAGAAAGAGGTAATTGGGAGCATATTTTCTGGAAGTGTAATGAGTGGGCAGACTTTAAAAATTCCCTGCAGACTACTCTATCAGACATACTGGGTGAAAAAATTGGTATAACTAAGAAAATTATTTTTTGAGCTATGATACAGAATCGGAATTGTCCAGACTCCAGACATAATAAGGCCTTGCTGAGTCTAATTATTTTGGCTGCCAAAAAGCAATTACTAGAAAATGGAAATCAAAGTCTAAACCAACTGCACTAGAAGTTGTGAATATGGCAATAGATATAAAACTACTGGAAGGGGGATCTTCAGAAAAGGGGAGGAGAAATTACATAAAAAATGGGAATTGTGAGAACAATACATGCAGAGGAGGAATGAGGTTTAAAAGAAGGCAGGATTTGAATGAGCTATGTAATGTCTGACTGGCAGTGACCTGATAGATTGTAAGTGATGCATTGTGTTTGCAATTAAAATCATGTGAATGTGGTTTGTTTTCATTTATATAAATGTATGATTGCCTGTAAGTGATAATTTAATAAAGATGTTTCTTGCTTATGTTATAAGTGATAATTTAATAAAGATGTTTCTTGTTTAAAAAAATGGTGTCCTGGTTTAATAAAGAAATGGCAAAATTGCACAGATGTTTAAATTACATCACCTGTCTTTTTAAAAGACATATGGAAATGTGCTAGCATATGTTAGCAAAAAAAATTTTTTTTGCAGATGTGGCAACTTAGTGTATGGAAAGGAAGTGAGCAAAAAAATTTGCAGATGTACCAACTTAGTGCGGTGGTGGTGCTGCGGTAGCGTTGTCGTCTCACAGTAAGATGTTGTCCTGTTCGATTCTCAGCTAGAGCGTCTTCTGTGTGGAGACATGCGTGAATGGGTGTACCTTCGTTGAAGGTTGTGCGTCAGCGCTGGCAACTTGGCACGTAAAAATCTAAGGCCAATCATTAGCGGACCGGAGTTCTGCTGTGGCAACCACTAACCAGGAAAAGCCGAAAGACACAACAACAACAACCAAATTAGTATATGGAAAGGAAGTGCTACGTCAGGCCCTTTCATGGTCTGCAGTATCTTCATCTCTATGTGCTGGACATCTGACCATCTGACCACTTCCTTTGATACTTTTCTTCACTGTGAAAAATGCTGGTGGCATCTATAAAGACGTGTTGCTGAATACTTGTAGTATCATGAGCATCTGATCACAAAAGATCCTGGTTTCTCTCCTTCCCAAGGATGATACACATCGTTAAGCTAGATAAGATGCCATTCAGATCCTGCTCTACTCTGTAGTCATTTCATCTTCTGATTTTAATGACCCCCCCCCCAATATGAACACCTGGGAAACACATGAGTTCTCAATGTCTGCCCTTAATGTGGTTAGTTTTATTAACTGTCCATCGCACGAGATACCCCCATTGAAGCTTGAGCCCATTAGGGAATACTGACATATGGTATTACTAAGTGAGACACCCAGAGGCAGTATGGAGCATGTAGTCATGCAAAAAACACATCTGTCACAGAAACAGCACTGCAAACCTTGCTGTGCACCTCAGGGGTACCATATCTGGGGGAGTAGTGTCTTGCTGCATACTACTGCTGTTACTGATGTGTGCATTTTAATTCTGAGTGTATATACTAAGATATGCAGCACTGCAATAGTGGCCCATTGGGTAAATGGGGCAGGGTGCTATGTGCCTTTCAAGCAAGTCAATACAGTGCCTTGGTGACTCATAGTTATCTAGATCCATGATTAGATTGGGTAAATGTCTGTTACAACTGTAAAGCTGTGAGCATCATTCACAACCCTGCCATTATACTTATGTATATGACAAGCTTCCCATTTAGAATATCACTAATCAAAAATCAAGCGAATGTGTCACAGTAAAAATTCCAATAATGAACCATTCAGATGGATGCTATAGATATTTGTTTATTTATTTATTGATTGGTTAATTGATTTATTTGACATTTGTTAACTGGGTTGGTCAAACTGAGCCAAAAGTCCATTTTCAGTGGAGACCTAAGCAGAAAAGCTCCAGTATAATAAAAGCAAAGATACACAGTATGTGAGCATTATGTTCAGAAATTAGCTTATCCACTAGGGCCTTTGTGATAGGTTTATAAATATCTGCCTTTGTGACAGGTTTATAAATATCTGCCTTTGTGATAGGCTTATAAATATCTGCCTTTGTGATAGGCTTATAAATATCTACCTTAGTGATAGGCTTATAAATATCTGCCTTTGTGATAGGCTTATAAATATCTGCCTTTGTGATAGGCTTATAAATATCTTCATTCTGCAGATGTTCCAACATAGAATCAAGATATTTAACGCTGTTCATCGCTACTATAGACCCACCTTTATCAGCTGATTTGGTCATTCATTCCTCATTATTCTCTAATGATTTTTAAAGCAAGTTTCTCTTTTTTGTGTTAAATTATTGAAGCCATAATAATTCATATTAGAACACTCAAGCATGTCACATAAGTCTTGAAATGCAGGGAGGGTTGAGCAAAGAAAAGTTAATAAGACAAGAGAAAAAGTCAAAATAAAAGGAAAAGGTACCAAGGCCCAAGAAAGAGGAGCAGATCATAAACTTACCCAAGGTATGCAGCAAGAACGCAGTACATAACATTTTCTCTTATCCATTGACTGATACTGAATTGGAAGCATTGAATTAGGGGCTGACTTTTATTCCAGCTGAGAATGGGCATGTTTCAGATTGTTTAACAGATCTGAGACTGTTTGCAAGGAATTTAAATCTCAAAATTATATTCCTGCACATGAATTGATTCAACCAAAGTCTTATAGGAAACCTAGTACTTTTATTCCAATGAGTCATCCTTTCAAAAGGTTTGTGAAAAAGACTTGCATAACATGTTTGAGACATCAAAAACATTGCATAAAAAAAACTAAAATAGAAAAAAAGTGTCCTTTGTCTCACATTTCCTTTTTTTTTTACTTTGTATCTCTTTTGTTTTTTGTTTTTTTTTTTTCAACTTGTTAGAGCTTTTCTCCTCAGGTCTCTCCTGAAAAAGGATCTTTTTGCTCAGTTGGACTTTCTTGGTAAACAAATGCAGTAAATAAATACAAAGTGCAGAAGCACCTCAGCTCAAACACAGCATTTACCAGCCATCAATGTCTGTTTCTCCTAGAAGAGGAGGTCCCCTGTCCTGCTGGCAAGCAGTCAGTAAGAGGTATGCCGGTTATGGTTGTATCAGTACATGTCCAAATAACACAGCTGGAAGGAAGGTGTACATCTGATGCATGGCATAGTATGCAACCAGATTCTATGTCTCATCCCAAACACAGTAATAACAGGTTTCAGGATGAAAAAGGGAAAGAGTTGTAGCCCTTAAAAACCCTACGTACCCACAGCCTCAGCTAAAGCCGCCGTTGCCAGTTATTGCTGAATATAATTTCCGCATGAAAGAAGAAGGATGCCCTTACCCTTGTCATCAGTGCAGGTGTGGAAGAGGCAATCTCTGGGGTATTTGAGGCAGAATAGGTCATAAAAAGAACTCAAGACCAGGTAGGAACAGGAATAGGAATAGCAGTTTGGTGATCTGTTTCTATGGAAAATAACATTAAAACCAGAATGTACAACTTGAAAAAGAATGTGTGTTCTCAGGAAATCACACAACAAATGTAAAGGTCAACTGTCTGGACAAAAAAAAAAAAGAATCATAGTGCTGAATTACGTCTCGCACATCTATACACATTAAACATGATGTGCTCTGTTTAAATCCATGAGAATATATTCCTGACTGTCCCACACTCTGTCTTGTACATTATTTGGAATGAACAAACTAATGCATTCACATTTTTGCCCATGCATGTATATTTATACTGTGTACACAGATATATCTGTAAGACAGTTTGATTCAGACATGCACCACAGTAAAATGAGTACTGAAACAAAACATCAAAAATAACCAGAAAGACTTCAGGCAGCCATATCTACAAATGTGTTAGTTCCCTAAAGAGGTAGTGTCAGCACATTGTACATACATTTATCTGCGACTTTTGATCATTATTTGCAAAACGAATATCTGATTATTATCTTGCAGAGACAATTTAAAAAGGGAAAACACAAGTCCTCTGTTTGCTGCTACAGCCATCACCCATGGCAACTAGATAAGAATCTGGATTTTCCTGCAATAATGTATCTACACTTTCAGTGATGACGAACCTCACCTTGAATGGCTGCAAGATCTTATCCTATTCAACATCCCCATCGGTCTACCTTTATTTTATAGCAGTTTTTCAAACATTTATTTCTAGCAGTAATGTACTGATTTTTTTCAGAGATGATATATTCAGATGTGATTCAACAATACATAATAAATGCAAAGAGTGATTCAAATTGTCAAAGAAAGGAGCAGTATCTTACATTGTTTGGGAATCAAGTACAGGATAAGACTATTCCTGAAGAATATGAATGGACACACAACATTATAGTGAGAAACAGAAATTAGACCAATATATATCCACATGATTCTAAGCTACTTTAAGACACAGTTTATTAATATTATTAATATTTCTACTATATTTTTTAATTTTTATGTAAATAATCCTTAGTGAAAAAGAAAATTTTTTAAAAAAAAAGAAAACATCACAATGTGGACAATTGATATTGAGGTCATATGGCATGACAGCTTATCCTTAAATATGACCATGTGAAGGGGGTCCTGAATTATACTGCTGTTGGTGAGAGTGGTGGGCATTGTGCTCAAATAATGCATAATCTAATACCATAGACAGTTTGAGCTTATTGAAACACAGCAAGTATATTCTGCTATACAATTACCTTATAGTGCCTTAGGGCTTTTGGATATTTGTAAAACTATGAAGGCCATCTGTCTGAATTAAAAAAGTCCTTTGACACTATCCCAAACTGCTAATTATCAAAGATAGCTGGGTCAGGAATTGACTAACATAGATTGTGTTCAACAAGTGATGTAGGGAACATTTCTGAAGTGCAACACATTATATGGTGCCCCACAGGGTTTGGTACCCCATTCTCTTTTCCTCACACTTCTGTACATACAAAACAATAAGTCTAGACAGTATGATAAAACAGTCAGAAGTAATAGTAGGTGGACAGCATAAAAGAAACCTCTCAATTTAATAGGTGCACAACTGTTACTACAACTGGACAGTTAACTAAGGACATGTTGCAGAGCATCAAGCAGTTAATGGCCCCTACAAACATACAGTTTGTTTGCCATATGAAGACAGACACCCCAAAAGCAGTATTACTGGAACGTTATGTAGGAGTTCGGACTAGTAATAGACCTCACCACATTGTCTAATGCATGGTGATTGCTAGGACACTTGGTATGCTAAGAAAAACTGATGGATGAAGCAAATCCAGAATGCACATGGTTATTTGGCTTTTGTGTAAGTCATCGTGTTGTACCTGGTGTAGCATATTAAGCTCTAGAAAATCATGTCCAAGGAAGAGCATGCCAGTTCATTTAACAGTACAAAGGAGGAGAAGGAGGGAATCACAATGGCATGAAGGGTGAGTTATGGACAGAAATTTCCATAGACCTGTCTGTTCTTGCCTAGCAGCAGAAGCTGAAGGGAATACACGATGGACATCTTTATATATGTTAGGGTGTGAACAGTTTGCCTGGATCTAGGCTGTCTACCAAGACAAGTTCCAGGATGTTAAAAAAGTTAAAAGATGGCAGTAGCAAACTCACTGGACTGTCTTCACTGAATAAGAGTGTCAGCCCTAGTGGAAAATGTTCCTGAATGGGTAACAGGAATAGAAAGAATTGGGCCTTTTAAGAGATGAGGGATGGACCAGTTGAACAATTAATTGAGAAGTACATAGCCCATTCCTTAAATGTGAATACCCATAAGACAGCTAGCACTGACTGATCTCCCAGTCTCCTTTTGCTTGTATTTACTTTAATATAGGAGTACATGAACATCATATGTGTTACAATGGCATACTAGTCAATTTTTGCAAATTTAGGACAAGATTCATAGACTTGATGCTGGCTGCATAAGTACAGTGTCCAAGAAATGGACCAAAAGCAATGAAATTTAGTTCAATGGACAGATAGAAATAATTACAAACTGACATGCAACCGCATTCCAAACCAACAATCTTGAACAGTATTTATGCAAATGTGCAACAATGGCTTGCATATGAGATCCTATATAATTCATAAATGGTAAGTATATTTCCCAGAGTTAAGTAATGACCCTGTGCTGCTATGTAGCCTAAAGCAGCTATTAACATCTCTCTCCACCCTGTTGCTCCTGCAGTGAGCATCTCCACGTAAAAAGATATCCCAAGCACCGAATGTAGCAACCAACAGTACAAAATAAGTAACAAAGGCAGAAAATCTACATTGGTCACACACAGCTGTACAAAAAATCCTTTACTTCCTGAAGAAGTAAAAAGAAGTGAGTGCTTTCAGATACAATCCGCTTCATCAGACTAATAAAAAACACATGAAGCAGATTGTATCCTTGAAAGTGCTCACTTCTTTTTACTTCTTCAGGTATTAAAGGATTTTTTGTACAGCTGTGTGTGACCAACGTAGATTTTCTGCCTTTGTTTAGCATCTCCACATACCAGCACTGCATCAGTTCTCCCATAGAAAGTACTAGGCAGCCCCCGCACAATCATAGCCCCCAAGGACACAGTCATGCCCCAGCCCAGTAAACAGTGACCAGTCCCTCACTGGGTGCAGCCTAGTACTGCCATATACACAGGAAATGCAACAATGCAGCATCTGTGAAATAATAGTATGAACTTCCGTCATCTCTAGTTCAAGTACCTGACAGCAGTATGCACTGTAAGAAGCTGCCCCCCAACTGTTATAACATGCACACACACCCATCCACTGTCATCAATAGATGTAAGACAGAAAAAAGTGCATTTAATCAGATATATATACCTGCATTTATTTCCATTTGCAAAAGCACAGTGTGGGAGTAATGTGTTATTTATTTTTGCAGTGATTCCCCCACCTAGAGAATGATCTACTCCAGTGATTACAGCCATTTTTGAAAATACAAGTTCCCAACCCCACTGCTACAGAATAACAAGTACAGCCATAATGCCAGAACTGAGATGCACAAAAGTATGTTGAGTTCATTAGCAAGTGCCACTTGGCAGGGGAGTGACATCAGTGAACAAATTTCTTTGATGAATGAAATGTTAATTTGAGATGGTGGTATACAGGCATGGTTGATAAGGCAAATGCACAGCATGCTGTTTCTGGATAGCACTTCACAGCCCTGCGTAGGAAGCTACCCTCCTTCATACATGGTGCATCCTGAAAGGTATAGTGCAGTAGCATACTCAGCAGTCTGCATCTGCTTCTTACATCTCTGATACCCCATCTCTTTGTGAAGCACCTCTGCTATTTATGTTGTTTTTTTGCCACCTACATAGATGCACCTCAGGGTTTGGTACCCCATTCTCTTTTTCTCGCACTTCTGTACATACAAAACAATAAGTCTAGACAGTATGATAAAACAGTCAGAAGCAGTATCAGGTGGACAGCATAAAAGAAGCCTCTCAATTTAATAGATATAACTCTTACAACTGGGTACACTGCATACCAATCAGAGCATAACTGACTCTCCATGCAGCAGAATAGACATAACCCATGTTTCTGTGGTCATGGCAGCCTTAGATTGCATGCATGTTGCTTACAGGGCCCCACTTATCCAGAGGGCCCATGATACAGTAACAGGAAGGGCTTCCACTTCATGATCTACCTAAGGCATTATTTATATGCACCACCCAGGCAGTTAATATGACACACATTTGCAGACATCCAAATTATACCTATGAGGGGACATTACACATGGTCACCTTCTTTGTAGATGCACCAGATAGACAGGTGTATATGCATAGGAGTCATGGAAGAAGGGAGTAGTACATGTATAATATGTTGTTTATTGTGTGTTTTTAGTGACACAGTATGCCTTAGAGCTCTGATTGATGACCCCAATACACTACACCTAGACAAGGTAGGAAATGGCCTCTTTCACAGCCCATGCAGAAATGGAAAACATAGTGAATTATGTACTCAGACTAGTGCAGAGACACTTCTAGATATCTTGGAGGGGGGAGTACTTCAATACAACCATTGCAGATGTGGCATGATATTTTATGTGTATGCCCCATTCCACAACATGATATTGTGTAAACAAATAGAAAAGCATGTAGACACCACAGCATTGCCTTCCATACCAGTCGAAGCTGCAGCAACACAAGTACAGGATGCACAGTCAAGGGAGGAACATGCAACAGCAGCAGTACCACAGCTGAGCCAGAAGTGGCTGTAATACAGTGCAGCAATGGCAAAGGGGTAGTGTCTGGTCTACATCCATGGGCTATGACACAGATAGCAAAGAGTAAAATCATGCATGTAATATCACAACCAGGCTATCCACAGTAATGCATGAACAGGTCACACTGTACATCAGTGCTTAGGAGGTGGACAGGGCACAGTCATCATCCCTTGCAATAGTGGGAGCTATATAGTGACAATGGATAGCAAGGCTATAATATGGCGAGGGTCATAAGACATGAACACAGTAGCCACATACTCTGGAAGGCTGTGAGGAGTCAGGGGTGACATCCTCGAGTGATAGTGTCATGGTGCCATTATCTGACAGCTGTCACTGTCTACTGTGTTGTTTGTGGTGCCACGGCTGTCTGCAGTACATGGCAGAGAATGGATAGAAATAAGAAATCACGAGCATGTACCTAGATAGGGTGCCCCATATGTCATGTCTAATGATCAAACTGTCACCCACAACTCAGGTTAAGCCCACAGCTGGGGATGACAAACCATATGCCCACGAGTGACAGGGAAGATGCAGAATAATGGGACTGTGTGTGGGGGGGTGAGGATGTGTGTGTGTGTGTGTGTGTGTGTGTGTGTGTGTGTGTGTGTGTGTGTGTGTG
Source organism: Protopterus annectens (assembly GCF_019279795.1). NCBI lineage: Eukaryota > Metazoa > Chordata > Ceratodontiformes > Protopteridae > Protopterus > Protopterus annectens. The sequence continues at coordinate 1,145,650,943 of NC_056733.1, read as the reverse complement.
TGTGTGTGTGTGTGTGTGTGTGCGTGTGTTCACCCTAATCAGGTATTCCAGGTGTTGAACAAGTTCAGTGGAGAGGTAGACAACCAGGATGATGCCCATAACAGGGTGCGGCAGACTATGCAACCACAGGTAACAGTGGTGCAGTCTCACTAATGCTCTGTGAAGTCTGATGTGGGATGGCTTATGCTTGCCCACCTCACATCTGGACCCTCCCACAGCTAAGGATTGCATATTCTGTGAAAGCAGGCCAGATGGGGGTTGCAATGTGTCTTATGGAAGCACCTATGGAGTCATTATTTGCCACCAGTGACCTCAGCAGCATACCTTGCCCCTGTCCCCATACTCTGTGTCACTGTGCAGTTAGTGAAAGTCTTCCCATAAGCCCCAGAGTACACTCCCTTTTCACAATGCTGTGAGTTGCAACCTTCTGTGCCTAGGTCACTGACCTGCACATCTGCTGGTTAATGCTGAGTGCCATAGATATATTGTGAAAGTCCTGCAGCCATGGCAATGTCTCACCCCCCCAATCCTCCACATCTATCCACTATGATAGGTATGCACCCACCTTAGAGGTTGTGCACATGCCAGATGCTGTGTGAGGATACATATGGAGAATGTTAGTAGCACTTGGGAATATGAAGTCTGCAATGCACTGGTGAGGTTGCCTGATCCAGGGACCTCTGTAATGGTAAATGTGGGTAACCATTCCTTGTATTGTATTGTATTGGTGCAGCTGTTTTGTCTGACTGTACCACTTGCATGTTGCCATCAGCAGCAGCCAGATATAAGCTTTGTGTTGGCCTGTTGTGCTGAATTCTCTACCAGTGAAAGCTGTGAAACCATGAATGCACATGATATCATTGTCACTCCAATCAGGAGCATAGCTAGGGTGGAGTGAGGTGGGTAGCTACCCCATGCAAAGTGTTAAGGCATGCTATCAGCAGATCCCTGTCAGTCTCCAATACATTGCCAAGATTCAGAAATGAATGCCTATATTGATTTGCAGCCAGAAGGTAAGTGCTGCAGCTCTCTATGTCTTATCAGCATTATTATGCCAGCATTGAATTTGTGGTCAGACCTGAAGCAAGTGCTGTGTGTGTGTGTGTGGGGGGGGGGGGACTTAAAACATACAGCAGTCAATTTGTTACAGTTTAAAAGGAGAAAACAGTTTTTGTTTGTTTGTTTGTTTGTTTTGTTTTTTTGCTTTTTTCTCTTCAATTCTTCAGGTCTTCAGAACTTTTTTTCTCCTCAACTTACAATTTGGGGAGGTGCACCAGACTGAGGGATATCATCAGACCCAAGAATAGCTAGCCACATCTCTGAACCCGCACACATGTCTCTATAACACCTTTTGTATGCATACTGATATACATGAAAATACCACTGTAACTTACATTGACAGAAATATCTTGTCATATAAATTGTTGCAGCTGCAGATCAAAGGTGTCTGGAAGGACAAATGTGCATGTGTTCCATGGTCAATCCTTCACTTTGAACATGTAGGGGAGTGTGCATTAGTGCACTGTAATGTACGTTATTAACCAGGTGCTTCCCCTACTTACACACATGTTCTTGAGGACAGCCCAACTCCCATACTCAAGCCACTCTCAGGTATGGCAAGACCACTCCCCCCTGGCCACTGAACAACAAAAGAAGATTTTCAACCTCACTGAGCTGCTTCTGTTTTGGTGGAATGTTCTAGAACTATTCTAAGGCTACGTTTCTACTATTAAGTGATACCCTGGCAAAGTTTCAACCCCCATAAGAGAATACTACTGTCAACACAGACCTGTTAAAACAAACCTTATACAAACATGTAAATAGATGCACAGAGCAGCTGTACCCATCAGAAAGAAATACAGAAATGACTCAAAAAACAAGCCACCCAGGTGGAAACACAACATCCGCAGGCTATAAAACATAAGGAAGGAAATCACAGCAAAATGTAGGAGTTTTAACACCCATCCGGATAAATGCACTCTCATCAAACTAAACAAACAACTCAGAGTACAAATAAAGTCAACCAAAGCAAAATTTGAGGTAAATTTGGCCTCCCAGGCCAAGGACAACCACAAGGCATTCTTTAGCTATGTCTGCAACCTCAAAGGCAATGCACAATTGTGCACAGAGCTCATTGTTAATGGAGTCACCAGTGTTGTTGTTGTTGTGTCTTTTGGCTTTTCCCAGTTAGGGGTCGCCACAGCAGAACTCCGGTCCGCTAATGATTGGCGGTAGATTTTTACGTGCCAAGTTGCCGGCCCTGACACACAACCTTCAACTAAGGTACGCCCACTCACGCATGTCTCCACACAGAAGACGCTCTAACTGAGAAACAAACAGGACAAAGTCTTACTGTGAGGTGACAACGCTACCGCAGCACCACCACCGCAGTCTTAATGGAGTCACCAATACTGATTCCAAAATACAAACTCCATGCAGGTATGGCAAGGTGCAAAGTTCAAAGGTATATCAAACTAACCACAAAGATGGCCAGCACTTAAAGTCAGCAAAGATGGCCTTTTTTATTCTTCTCTTTCAAAAAACAGACTGGTTTGGGCAAGCAAATTCCTTCATCAGTGTGATAACAAACGGTACACTAATAACACAACCAATAGTTAAGCTCCACCCCTTCAGTGACTTAATTATGTGATAGCAAACAGTACAGTAATAGCACAACCAATAGTTAAGCTCTACCCTTTCAGTGACTTAATTATGTGATAGCAAACAATATACTTGAAAGTGTTAAATAACAGAACCAATAGTTAAGTTCTACCCCTTTATTGACTTAATTATAGCACTTCATTTAATCCCTGTGAAAACTATGTCCCCAACCTCACTATCCAAGATTGCTCTTTGCTATTTAATATAGCATGCCATCCTAGCTTATTATATTTGTCTATACTGAGCCAGAAGATATAGCAATCTTACTGGATGACAACTTCAGCTCCAACTTTACCCATTTCTCCCCCTCAACCTCCCCTCAGGAAATACCATCACATATAACTCCCCCCTACTATCACTAGGGAGCAGCTCTTTAATGCTTTCTCTAAGGCCAAGAAGACTGCATCGATGGGCTGAGACAATATCCAAAGATGCCTTCTAAATAGCATGAAACATGACCTATCTGGCTCTCTGGAATTGCTATTTAACTGTAGCCTCCAAACAGGCTTCATGTCTCATGAATGGAGAACAGCAACAGCCATCCTTCTGCACAAAAGTGAGCCAACTACAGACCTTGTTAACCACAGACCTATAAGTCTCAGTAGTCTCATATGCAAAGTCATGTAAAGAAGTATCATGGAAATGATCAATAATGACATAGGAAACCTCCAGCCACTGGACTCAATCCAGTTTGGTTTCATCAAGGAAAGGTCATGCATACTCAGCCTGGTGGACTTCTTTGAGAAGGTCACTAAAGCAATGGATGAGGGCAAAATGATTCACACTACCTGTCTTGACCTGGCCAAGGCATTTGACACAACACCCAAGTCAATCATTGTTGACAAGCTCAAGAAGTTAGGTATAAATACATATGTCACCCATTGGATAGCCAACTGGCTCATAGACAGGGCCCAGGAAGTTAGAATTGGGGAGTCCAGCTCTGCAAACAGGCCAGTCACAAGCAGAGTTTCTCAAGGATCAGTCCTGGGATCCCTTCTTTTTGGCATTTACTTCTCTTAAATCAAGACCAATGTCAATGACATCTGGCTGACTAAATTTGCAGATGATTACAAATTAGGAGCAACCATACAATCTCCTACTGACACAAATGTTTTCCAGAAAAAGCTGACATAGACCAATAACTAGTGCCAGAGCCATGGACTAAAACTAAATGCCAAGAAATACATAGTAGTACCCTTCAGAAGGTCATCCACCTCTGGTAACTATCATATCGACAATAAACCCCGAAGATTTGACCCAATATTCAGGGGGTGGGGAACACACATAGACAGTGGTCTTTGACATTCATGTGTCTACAGTAGTATTGAAATCATTCTATGTTGTGCAATTTATAAAAAATATATATGGCATTTAGGTCCAAAGAGGTCATTGTTCCACTATATTCAGCATTCATCAGACCTATCAGTGAGTTGATGCCCCCTTTGAAATGTACCTAACCAGGCACATCCAACACTTGGAATGTCCATAGTTTCCTCACTAAAAGAATACATGGCATAAGTAACATGTCCTGTGCAGACTGCCTCAGAGTCCTGTCCCTGTATTCTGTCTCATGCAGGCTGTTGAGCAGAGATCTATACCTGGCACACAAGCCCTTGTCAGACCTCAACCTGATGGACCTCCTGCATATCCACAAAACAAATAGCACCAGAATTACTCATTCTAAAGACTTAAACTTTGCCCATGATATAAATAGGACATGTTGGACAAACAGGCATGCATCCCACAGACTATCCCTTCTCTGGAACATGTGAAGCAGAGTTCCTCCCTAACCCAATTCAAGTGTAACTTGGGCAACTGGATGGAGAACAGGAAATTTATCCCTGGTTTGAAACCTATGTCTTTAATGGACAAAGGCAGCCTGTAAATAGTTCACCTTCCAGTCTCCTTGTAAATGCTTCCTCTCCCAAGCCTCTGCTTACACTTATCATGGGTATCGGAGCTTGCAGAGATTCTGGATGCATGACTAGACTTAAAAAGTCCCTTGTGTTCATTAGCCTAGTACACACATATGAACCTCTGAATTTATGGTCCACCCTCTGTGGTGGACATGTCCCTCATAAAGCTCTATGCCTTTTCCTTTGCATGAAATATCATATCAGTAACCCTTCACTGGACTTGTGGAAGAGCTCCATTATGGCCACCCAGAGCATTCACATTCTGCATCAGTCTGTGCCATGCCTGGTCCTGGGAAAGCTTGTCTGCAGCACCTTTGCCCAGGAAGTGCCACATGGTGTGTGTGGAAGACCAACAGTAGCACTTCATTTTCCAGGCCAGTGAACTTTTCAAGGTGTTCACATCCTCAGATGGAGAAGCCAGTAACCTGTCCACCTTTGGGAGAAGCACATTAGTCAGTGTTTGTATGCTATAGCGGACCACGCACATGAATATGCATATGACCTCCCCCTTAATGCACCTAGTTATCAGCTGCAGTCAGTGTTATGCAGCGTCTCACTCTTCCCATTTATATATTGTATCATGCTTCAATATATGGCCTTGGAATCACATTCTCCTTGTCATGTGCCATCTACACTGCTTCAGAATTTCCTGTGTTCACAGTTTGAAGCCTCCTTAGCCACAGTCAGGCAGTACCGTGCCATACCAGTGTCTGGGTTCCCGGTTACAGATGCACCAGTACATCTTCCTTACTTTCCCTGACATCAACAACAGGGTTTGTTGTTGCTGAGATACTTTAAAACACAAGATTCCTTCCTTAATTCTATGAAGCTTCACATCTACTGAAGCTTTAGTCAAATTCCTCTGTTTTGAAGTTGTACAGTTAAAAGACATGTTGTGTAAAATAGAGCAGATGCATTATGCTATGTTAACAAAGGTAGCTAGTTCTAAGTCTATGCTAATGAGACCTATAAGCAGCACTCTCTGTAAATCTCTGCTAGTGTGATATGTGTTAGTATCAGCTATCTATGACATGCTAAACATGGCACATATGACCTGTATGCTTGTACGTACGGCATGTGTATGCATGTAGCTACAGTGCAGCTCTACATTCCAACACACATGGTTCATGAATATGCCTTCACACGCACACGGCTACCATTCCTGTCCTTGATTAAAATAACTTGAGTGGCCACAGAGGCTTCCAGAACTGAGGAATGCAGGGTTCCCACATGGTGTGCTATGACAGCAGGATTTTCTTGCTGTTTATCCACAGGAACTTTATATAACATCTGCTGGGACAATACGATAAACCTTTGAAGAATGTAGATGCCTGGTATGAGTTGGTATAAATGTCAAGTGATGCCACTGGTGTCACTGATTCTGATGAGCAATATCACACTGGTACAGTAACCTGAAGTAGCACTGCCCAACCTGCTTCAATAGTTGGGAGTTACAGGTTGAAGACAGGGATCCAAAATTGGCCTGTAAGCACCTTTTTCATTATCATTGTCTTCTGTGATCTTGCTTATTGTATACTTAAGTGTGTGCTCTGCCTGCAGCACAAGCACAATAACTGACCATAACTGAGTATTGTAAAAGGCTGGGGTATCTCCCCAGGCAATGGGTTAAGTATTTATGGATGTATTGCCCTGCAGTCCATTTCATATATGCAATGGTATGTTTATCGTATGTCTGTCTCATGATATTTTCCAATATTTTCATCCTTCTCCAGGTCCAATTGCAGAACAGAAGGAGGACTAGATCAGAACACTTTCACCTCTGCCAGCCACTACATCTGGTGGTTGGTCACCAGTGTAAACCAAGCCTGCCTCTTAGAAGGCTCCTTTGCTTGAGGTGACTTAAAGAATACCCTCTGTGTTTGTCTCTCTGGGAGGGAAATGAAGGTTCCTCTCTTGAAGGTGGGCAGGGGTCTCTTAGTGTGAGGTAAGAAGGCTGGTTACTGCTGAGTTGTATCAGCAGCTGGACACCCACAGTGTGAACACTGAATGCCTTCTAGTGAAACTGGTACAGTCACACAACCAGCAGGTCACTCATATTGGGCATCCAGAGGAGCAACCAGGCCATATCTTTGGCCACAAAGATGAGTGATTCCTGGCTTTGAGGCTCTCTGAACCAGCTAGCCATGCTAGGAACCCACCATATCCCTATCCCTATACTAATTGCTCTGTCTATGACGTCATTCCCCATCCTTTTCTTTGTCCAAACAAGCTGTCTGTCCTTTGTTTGTATATGTTTACCCACTGCACTGCCCACCTTTTGCATGAACACCACCTTCTGTCTGTCTGTGGCTCTGATCTGTTTGTCTGTCTGTTCATGATGTCTTCCATTTTGGCTATCCCATCCACATACATCCATTAGTACCTTCTGTATATGCAACTTTTTTATAAACTATGCAAAAAGGGCTCTTTCACAAAAAACACCCTCTCTCCACCTTTCATATCATATAATTATCCTTCTGTGTTTACCCGTTTGCTGTTCTCCCTTTTCCTGCATTCCTTTCTATCCCATTTCTTCCCATTTATATGCTGAATAGGGTTGCCACTGCACAATGCATATCAATATTGCTCTTTTTGTAGGCTGCCATGCTCAGCTTTGTCAGCATTGTCTGTAGCTATATGCTGCTGAGTTGCATGAGTGAGCATGCTTTGACTTGGGAGCACTAGCCTGTCTTAACTCTGATGTGCTTCATGTCGGTTATGCATGTTGCAGTAAGTACTGCTCCTTAGGAGCACTAGCCTACCTTAGCTGCAATGTGTATCATGTCAGCTATGCACACTACAAAAAGTGGTGCTCCTTGGGAGCACTAGTCTGACTTAGCTGTGATGTACATCATATCAGTTATGCACGCTACAGTAAGTGCTGCTCCTTGGGACCCTAGCCTGCCTTAGCTGTGATGTGCATAAAAAGAAGTTATGTACCTAGGTTCATAGGTTCATACTAGGCTATCTGCCCTAGGGCATTTATAAGCCTAGGCAGAGTGTGTTTGGCTTTCGCCACCCATTTTAAATTAATTTTGCTATGCCTTTTTTGAGGTTAGTATACTGTGCCTCTGTCTAACAGTGACACAGAAGTGATAGTCGGGGTAAACCTACGATCTCCCATCCACTCATCAAGATTCCTCTTGAAGAGAGTCAACGTGGGACTCTGCCTAACCTGGACTGGGATTTTATTCCAGAGTGAAGGGAGCCTCTGGGTTATGAATCTGTCCCTCCAGCATGTCCTATTTATTTCAATTCCGAGGTTCAAGTCTCTCGAGCGCGTAACTCGATGGGATTTGGATTTTCTGAGGTGCAGCATGTCCATTAATTCCGGGTTGGATATGGCTTTATACGTCAGGCACAGATCGCCTCTGAGCAGGCGGTATGCCACTGAGTAGAGCTGGAGTTTCTTTAACCGGGCAGCATATGGCATCTGTTTGAGCCCTTTGATCCTCTTGGTGAGGTACTTTTGGGGTCTTTCCAATTGCTGCAGGTGTCTGGTAAGGTACATCCCAAAAGGGGCATTGCACTCAATTATGGGCCTGATGAGGGATGAGTAAAGAGGCACGATGACCTCCCCTGATCTAGATGTGAATCCCTTCATGATTAGGTGGGCTATATAAAATGTTTTTCTAACCACTTTGGCCACGTGGTTGTCAAATGAGAGACTGCTATCAACTTGGGTCCCCAGGTCCCTAATGACTTCTTCTGTACTTAATGGATTACCACCTATGTGGTAATTTGTGGGCACTTTGTTTTTGCCAGAGGGGATGACTATACACTTTTTGGCGTTTAGCTTGAGGCCATGGCTCTGGCACCAGTTGTCTGTTTCTATGAGGTCCTTTTGGAGGATGCTTGTGTCGGCTGGAGAGTTGATTATGGTGCCCAGTTTGCAGTCATCTGTGAACTTGGTCAGCCACAGTCCTTCCGTGTTGGCCTGTACCGTCGAGAAATATATACCGAACAAGAGAGGTCCCAGGACTGAGCCTTGTGGGATGCCACTTGTAACTGGTTTGGAGTCTGACATGACTCCAGCAATTCTAACCATGTGGGTTCTGTCCTTGAGCCAGTTTGCAACCCATCTAGTGATATAGGGGTTTATATTTAAGCTGGTGAGCTTATCTATAATGCCCGAGTGGAGTATTGTATCGAAGGCTTTTGCGAGGTCCAGGTAGGCTGTGTGGACCACCTTCCCTCGTCAATGGCCTTGGTGACTGTTTCAAAGAAATTGACCAGGTTTAAGAGGCAGGATCTGCCCTTAACAAAGCCAAACTGGGTAGGATCCAGTGTCTGTAGGTCCCCAATATCTTTATTTATGAGGTCCATGATGATCCTTTCCATAGCTTTGCAGACCAAGCTAGTCAGGCTTATGGGGCGATAGTTTCCAGGATCCGTTGAGGCACCACCTTTGTGGAGAGGGACCACTGTTGCTGTACGCCACTCTTTGGGTACATATCCTGTAGTAAGGCTAAGATTGAACAGTAGTTTTATGTTTGGGTTTAGCTCTTCTTGGAGTTCATGTAGGATGCAGCCGGGACACCATCTGGTCCCATTGATGCTGTGTTCTTTGCTTTGGAGAGGCGGCTTTACCTGAGCATCTGAGATGTCAGGGGCAGCACTCTGTTGGGATAGATATTTGCCCTTTTGGTGGGGAGTGAGTTTGCACTGAACCTGTCAGCTAGGATGTTGGCAATGTCTGTGGGCTCGGTGTATTTTTGTCATTTTGGACTAATTCTGAGCATATCTGGGAATTCCCACCCAGGTTCCTAACATAACTAAAGAAAGCCTTGTGATTATCCTTAGTGTCCTGTGCAATTTTTCTCTTGAAGCTGGCCTTAGACGATTTTATGAGTGCCCATAGTTTTTGCTAATACTGATCAGAGATGCCTTCCCTTTTTGGGATTTTGCTCTATCATGTAGTAGCTTCCTCCTTCTATTGTATAGTTTGTTTATGGCTGGGGTCCACCAGACAGGGCGTCTGCCTTTGGAGGATTGGGTCTTGGTTTTATTTGGGATTGCATGATCCATGCATTCCTGAAGGTGTTCATAGAATCGTTTATAAAGGATTCTGCGGTCTGGGCCGTATTTTCCACAGGCCGGGGCTTTGAAGGATTTTGCCTCGGTTTTGAGGCGTGTGAAATTTGCTTTAGATAAGTTTTCACTGTGGTTTTCTGGGCAGGGGTGGGGTCGGGATGTGAATATCCAGTGAGATTAGTTTATGGTCTGATCTTACCAGTGAGGGATACACTTCTGGTCTGGAGCATAGTGTCCCCATGTTGGTGATGATCAGGTCCAATATGTTTTCCCCTCTTGTGGGAGTGGTAACAAGTTGTTCCATAGCATTTGAGTTTATAAATTCTAGGAACCTTTGGGCTAGGGTGTTGGAGCTAGAGTAATGCTCCCAGTCTATGTTTGGGTAGTTGAAGTCACCCAATATAATGGTGTTTGGAGAGACCTTCATATTTTCCAGTATTCTCAGGAAGGCCAAGTGGGGTTCCTGTGTTTGGGAGGGTGTTCTGTAGCAGGCTATAAACTGGAAGGCAGTTTTACCCACAGTTTGTTGCACATGGATAGTCTCTGATGCTTTGTGCTGTGCCACCAACCTGGAGGTGTGGGTATCTTTGACGAATATTGATACTCCTCCTTTTGTGGTTTGGTCCAAGTTTTGGGGCCGAAAAGCATGGTATGAGGTATAACCTGGTAGTGCTGGGGCGCTCTCGGGAGCCTTGAACCAGGTTTCTGTTACTGCACAGATATCGATGTTCTCCATGCTAAGGAGAGTTTCGAGTGCGTGCATCTTGAGGTTTAGACTTCTGGCGTTGAGTAGCATTACTCTTAGTTTCTTATCCCTTGTGATACCTATGGAGGTGGGTTTGTCTTTTGAGCCTTGCCTAAAAAAGGCACTATGGGGGTAGCAAGAGCCTTTGCCAATATCCGAAAGCCCAGGGGTGACAGGTGCAAGCCGTACCTACCATAACATTCCATGTTAGTTGTCTTCATCTCGCCTTCCTTCTTGCTGTTTGTGTTCGGAGCTGATCCTCAGCTCCAACTCAGCCATCTTCTATAGCTCGAGAGCTGTTTACTGGCTCAAGGCTACCCCTTATCCCAGAATGCCCAGCATCAGCTACCCAGATCTCGTTTGTGATATCGCACACTAGACATAAGTAGAGTAACCAGTTACCTAAAAACTGGTTGTCCAATACACCTAAACAAGGAAAGAGTCATAAATTACCTGGCATGTGAAGTAATAAAAGATACTCAGCCAGTGAAAACAAAAGGAACTCCTCTCAAACCTCTAGGAAGGGGGAAGGAGGGAGGGACGCAAGAAGGAAGGCGAGATGAAGACAACTAACATGGAATGTTATGGTAGGTACACAACTTCTTTATGTTAAGTTGTCCATCTCGCCTTCATTCTTGCTGTTTGGGACAGAGTCCCTAGCACCTAAAATCCTGGATGGCTCATTGGAACAGACTCTTCAGAACAGTAGAACCAAAGGAAGCTCTGCTCCGGGAGACCATATCCAACTTGTAATGAGAGATAAAAGTATGAGGTTTGCCCAAGTGGCAGCTGCACAGATTGAGTCTATGAGCAACCTAGACTGAAAGGCTACAGAGGTGGCTAATGTTCTAGTAGAATGACCTTTTGGTTTAGCTGGTAGCTCTTTATTTTGTAACTGATAAATAAAGGCAATAGTATCAGATAACTATCTGGATAAGGTCACCTTAGAAACTGGAAGACCTTGTTTGTTGAAAGCATAAGAAAGAAATAACTGGTCTGACTTTATTAGTTCCTTAGTTCTATGGAGGTAAAAACACAATTATCTGTGCACGTCCAGTTGGTGAAGCTTGTATTCTGCCTTGTTTCTGTGACTGGGAAAGAAAACTGGGAGATCTATGGATTGATTTAAAGTGTTCTCTGAGCAGACTTTAGGAATAAAGGATGGATTGGTCCTCAGAGAAACTCTGTCCTTGTGAAACACCAGGTAAGGAGGACAAACACATAGTGCTTGAAGTTCTGAGACACATCTGGCTGAAGTGATAGCAACCAGAAAAAGTGTCTTCCAAGAAAGAAATTTTAAGGAACATGATGCTGCTGGTTCAAAGGGAGGCAAAATTAAGGAAGCTAAAACTAAATTGAGATCCCAAGGAGGAGGAGTATCTCTAACTGGGGGTCTAAGAAGAGATGTTTCTCTTATAAAGGCCTTGCAGAGCTTATGAGACATCATGCTAGAATTAAACATACCGATATGAAAATTAGAAATAGGTTCATAGGTTCATAGATTAGTACTAAGCTAACTGCTCTTGCGAGCCATTTTAAGCCTAGCCAATTATCCCTTGTGAGACTCAAACCCTGCACCTTGTGTTTGTAAGGCAAATACCTTAACCATTAGGCCACCCTTCCAACCCCTGACAGTTAGGTGTACTCTAATGGTAGCAGAAGCCACACCAGACTGAAAAAGTTGTGCTAGAAATTCAAGAATTTCATGGACTGGGGCTGAGAAAGGATCCAAATTTCTAAATTCTGCCCAGTAAGAAAACCATTTCCATTTACTAGCATACATTTTCCTCATAGTAGACTTATATGAGGAAACAATAATATCACAGACTGCTGGGGAGATACTAGAAAGCCTGGCTAAGGTTGGAAGTGGAGTAACCAAGCTGTGAGCTGGAGAGTTTGAAGGGATTGGTGCAACCCGCCTGATTGATGAATCAGAAGATCTGGAACCGGGTCCAGAATCCACGGTTAATCCAGAAGGTGGAGGTGCAGGAACAGGAACCATATCTGCCGAGGCCAATATGGGGCAATGAGGATCATTTTGCAACCCAACAATTTTGCTTTCTGTATGAGTCTTGGTATTAGGGGAAAAGCGTAAAGGAGTCCCTGAGGCCAATCGTGGACTAGAGCATCTCTGGGTATATGACCTGGAAGAGGAAGTAGGGAGAAGTAGCTGCTGCATTTGTTGTTGAGAGGAGTGGCAAATAGATCACAGCAAGGCTGTCCCCCATTTGCGGAAGATAAGATCTGCAACTTCCTGATTCAGAGACCACTCGTGAGGCATGAGGATAGCTCTGCTGAGCCTGTCTGCTATGATGTTGGATTTCCTAGGGATGTGCGTTGCTATCAGAAAACGTTGGGAGGAAATCGCCCATTGCCACAGTCTGAGTGCTTCTCGGCACAAGGGATAAAACCTGGTCCCGCCCTGTTTGTTGATGTACCACACCACTGACATGTTGTCCGTTTGGATTGCAATGGTCTCGGAAGGAAGAGAGTATTGAAGGGCTTGCAATGCTAGGAGCACCACTCTCATTTCTAGGACATTGATATGCAGATGGTACTCGCGAGGCTGCCAAGTGCCTTGGACTGTCCTGCCTAGATAATGCCCCACCCTATCAGGGAGGTGTCCGTGGTCACTGTGGCTACCGGAGGGGGTTGTATGAAAGGTCTGCCATGAATCACTAGTGAGGAGACCATCCACCAAGAAAGGTGCCTTTTGCATTCTCTGTGATCAGGATCATGTGAGACATGGGTAGCTCCAGGAAAGACCACTGCATGAAAAGAAGCCACTGAAGGATTCTCATGTGGAAACACGCTAATGGGACAAGAAGAATGGCAGCTGCCATGGAGCCTAGAGTTTGGAGAACATATCTGACTTGAATCCTTTTGCTCTGCATTAGAATTAACACTTGTTGATGAATAGTGGAAACTTTTTCCTGTGGTAATCTTGCAAACATTTCTTTTGTGTTTAATTCTGCCCCTATATATGTGACAGACTGACAGGGCAACAAGGCAGATTATTTGAAATTTACTGTAATGCCTAGTTGAGTGCATAATGTGATTGCATAATCCCGTGCCTCTAAGAGTTGATGCCTGGTGGTAGCAGTCAGGAGCCAGTCGTCTAGATAGGGGAACACCTGGAATCCTTGACGCCTCAGGTGAGCCGTGACTACTGCCATACACTTGGTGAACACCCTGGGGGCTGAGGTGAGACCAAAGGGCAGAGCTCTGAACTGGTAATGACTGGCCCCTACCAGGAAGTGAAGAAATCTCCTGGAGCGTCTGTCCATCTTGATATGGTAGTACGCGTCATGAAGATTTATCGAGCACATCCAATTGTCCTGACCCAGAAAAGGGAAAATGGACTGCAGAATCACCATCCGGAACTTTTCTTTTTGTACAGATTTGTTCAATCTGCTGTGATCCAGTATTGGTCTCCAGTCCCCTGTCTTTTTTGGTGCTAAAAAGAATCTTGAGTAAGTTCCGGATCCTAGTTGGTCTGCGGGGACTTCTTGAATGGCTCTTTTTTCTAGTAGTCTTGAAACGTCTGTGACTGCTTGATCCCTTAGATTGGGTGGGACATCTGGGATGGACTTTTTTGATTCTATGGGGGATTGATGGAAGGGAATTTTGTAACCTCCGGATATAATGGGTAGTACCCATCTGTCTCTTGTTATAGTTTGCCAGACCTTTGGGTACAGCAAAAGTCTTCCCCTGACTGCCTCCAGAGGTGAGCAGTTGGGCAACCCTTCAGGGATGCTGGAAGGGCTTGGCAGAGAAGGTTTCTCTGTCACCCTGGTTTTGCAGTTCCCCTCTGCCACGAGGGCGGCATCTGTTATTGTTGTTTCCCCCTCGGCCCCTGGGGGAAAAATCACCACGTGTGTCAAGCAAGGGTCCCTGGGATTTTTGGAAGCACATCTTTCTGCTTTTCTGACCCTTGGGATAAGATCTGGAAGGGGTGGAAAAACAGACTCCCATGGCAGAGAAAGTCTTGCCTTCCTGCTCACACCTGGTCAACGTGTCTTTCACCTGAGGCCCAAAGAGAAAGGAGCCATCAAAGGGAGTATTGGTGAAGGATGCTCAAAAGGGTTCCGCAAACTGACACAGCCGCATCCAAGCATGTCTCCTAAGAGCCACACCTGTCCCTGCAGCTCTGCTCACTCCATCAGCTGCATAGGAAATCAGCCTCATGGAGGAGTTGACTATAGAATTAAGAGTCGCAAGCTGAGAAGCTAATTTGGCTGGTACTTCCTCAGCTGTAGGATCTTGAAGGGTATCTCCAAGCTCTTTCAGGAAATCCCTTTGAAGATATGTAAAATGGCATAGACAGTTCAGGGACCTCATTGAAAAGGTCGCTGAAGAAACATTTGCTTTCCATATCTGTCCATCATCTGAGACTCTTTGTTTGGAGGATGAACAGATGAAGAGATTTCTGCAAACTCTTTCTTGGTGGCTGCTGCTACCACCATGGCATCAACGGGTACACCTTTGGAGAGGAATTGTTTGTCCTGGGGGGCTGTAATAAATTTGTTTGGTCTCCTTGGAGTAGGTTCCACAGAATCTGGAGCTGACCAAGCCTTTTGAGCCACTACAGACATGAGTGGATCAAAAGAAGGAGATACCCAGGAGGTGGAAGGTCGGGAACCGAATGCATCCAGATATACAGACTCATCCTCGGTAGGGGCTAGGGAAGTCCAGCCCCCCCTCTGTCTAAGCATTTCAAGGATGACCGAAAAGGAAACATCTTCAGAAGGGGACCTTGGGGACCCTTCTGATTCATCCATGTCTGTATCTGAGGTGACAGACACAGGGGAGTCTATGTGCTTCCTCTTGCACTTCTTCTTCCGGGCAGGCTCTTCTGAGTGATCAGGGGAGGCTTCGGAAGAAGAGGGATCACCCAATGGGGTGTCCTGGGGCATAGGTTCCCTATGCTTGGCATCTGGAAGAGGAGTAGAGGTTAGAACAGATACCACGAGGGCAGAGCCAATGGAGCTGGCAGTAGAGCTGTTTCAGGGGACAGCACACTCCACATGATCTCGAAGGCATCCCGACCTCTAGGTATAGAAAGCTCCGGCTCCAAAGAGAGAGGAGTCCTTCTCCATGTCGAGGGTGATGGCTCCGAGGCCGATGTTGGAGCCGAGCTCACCTGCACTGAAGTTACGAAGGGGAGAACGGGGTCAGACAATGGTACGATGCCACTCCCCCCACGGAGCTGACGAGAGAGCCCCGGCACCCAGATCCCTCGATAGAAGGTACAATCGAGGTAATTGGAGCCGACGTCGGTACCGAAGGAGAGATGATGATCGGCGCCAATGGTTCTACTACCTGCAGATCCATGGTCTCCAGCTCCAAGCTAAATGTAGTCAGAGGAGGAATGGAAATAGAGGAGGTTGGAGCCGATACCTGCTGATGTGGGCTGGACAGTAATTTTGCCAGTGCCTGTGACTTAAGCAACCTACTTACTACTCTCTCCAAATCATGATCTGATAATCTAGAGGATCAAGAGGAGTGGGAAGAATGATGGCTACGTTCACTCTGTAACAAGGGTGACTGAGGTGCCGAGTCGATGGGCTCCAAGGACGGAGACCTCAGTCTCTTATGGCTCTGAGACGGCTCTGAAATAGCAGATGGAGCCGACGGAGGAGTTGCCTTGTCAGTGCCAGCCGGTTGGTCAAGTAAGGGAGTCGGCTCCGAAGGTGGAGCCGACGGCTTGACAGACTTAGGGGATTTTGCTGGCTGAGTACTTTTAGCTGGAGAATCCTGAGGCTTCAATAATCCCCGAAGGATTAATTTGTTTTTGCGCTCCTGCAGGACCCTTGGACTAAAAGCGTGACATACAGAACAGGAGTACTGCAGGTGAACAGCGCCCAAGTAATATACACAACTAGTGTGCCCATCTGTCAGAGACATTTTCTGACAGCATGTGTCACACTTTTTGAAGCCAGATACCTTGGTATCTTTAGACATTTTCCTAACAACAACAAACTAAAGAACCACAATAACAATAAGAAAATGTTATACTACTAAACTAAGAAACAGTCTTTTTTTTTTTTTTTACAGTTAAGGAACAGAAAGGAGAGCCTCTAATATAAACGGCTGTCCTAAGGGGGGGAGAGCTCTCTAATTTAAACATGTTCAGGGGAAACAGAAGGCCTGCGAGTTATGGAGCGACGGCCAACAAAGCTACAACACACAAGAAAGCGATAAGGGATAAAGTACTATATCTATACAAAAACTTGATAAATTTTTAAGAATAAACAACAATTATAATAATAGAAAGAACTATACTAAGCCTGAGCCAGTAACGAAGCAACCTCGCAGCTGAAGCGGCAAATGAGATCTGGGTAGCTGACGTTGGGCATTCTGGGATAAGGGGTAGCCTCAAACCAGTAAACAGCTCTCAAGCTATAAAAGATGGCCGAGTCAGAGCCGAGGATCGGCTCCGAACCCAAACAGCAAGAACGAAGGCAAGATGGACAACTTAACATCATTGGTTATGCATGCTACTGTGAGTGCTGCTCCCTGGGAGTACTAGCCTACCTTAGCTGTGATGTGCATAATGTTGGTTATGCATGCTACAGTGAGTGCTGCTCCCTGGGAGTACTAGCCTACCTTAGCTGTGATGTGCATAATGTTGGTTATGCATGCTACAGTGAGTGGTGCTCCCTGTTAGTACTAGCCTACCTTAGCTGTGATGCGCATAATGTTGGTTATGCATGCTACAGTGAGTGATGCTCCCTGGGAGTACTAGCTTACCTTAGCTGTGATGTGCATAATGCTGGTTATGTATGCTACAGTGAGTGCTGCTCCCTGGGAGTACTATCCTGCCTTAACTGTGATGTGCATAATGTTGTTTATGCACGTGACAGTAATTGCTACTCCTGCTGTATCACAGCGTAGTGCTGTTTATCCTGATAATGTTGTGGCTATTGTTCGCTAGTGTTATGTGGCTGATTAGCTTTGCAACACTTCATACACTTCAGGGAAGTAAATACTGTGGGAAGAAATAGCCAGGGAATTGTTATGGCTAGGCTTGTATAGGCCCTAGGGCCAATAGCGTAATACCAGCCTATGAACCTATGAACCTATGCTGTGACCTCCTTGAATATTAGGGCCATAAGCATGTTTGACATTTGTCTGTGAATCCCAACCAAGTAATGTAAGTGAGGACATCTCACATCACTTTATACTGCCTGTCTGTAACACTCTTAGACAGAGTTCAGCATTTGCGTATAAAAATCAACTACATATACACACTTCATTATTTGAAAATGCATCTTTATGTAGTCTGGTTCTGATATTAATATACAATCTCTGTGAATGTCAAAGCTGTTTAAAGCTCTAAAAAGGAATAAAAGGCTATGCACTCTATGGAAATTGGCTTTCATGATTAAAAAGTCATAAAAATGCAAAAAAAAAGAAAAAAAACAAGTTCCCATTCTAACAGTAACAGTTTGTTGAAATTAATGTTTATAGTTTACTGGAAGTTTTGACTCATGTTATCACTTTATTCTTTTCAACACAAAGTGTTTAGCATTAACGGAAATGGGAACTTGAATTTTTAATACAGTTGGCTCACTTAAAAAAAACGGGTGCCCATTTCTGGAAGTTTCTCTTCCTAGTACTCGTAATACTTCACTGAAAAAAGCAAGTTCCGATTCTGACTAATTACTGAAAGGAAGTATTCAAATTAATGATAACACTTCATTATGTTCAACAACAGCAGCATTAGTTAGTAGAGACACTTCATTCTTGTGTGTTTTTAAGCATTGTTGGCCAAGTGTGGATGTTGTGACTAATATTGAGTAGAAAATGTCAGGATTTGGGAAACGGTTCTTAGAGCGGCACATGGATGTTCTGTCGTGCTCTCATTTGTCTATGAGCTCTCTCTGTGCATTACTTTACCTTTTTGTAACTCAAAGTGACTAACTGGGATTTTTTTATATATAATTTCATTTTGTATAAGTAAATATGCAATCCATTCAATGGAGTGTAAGGATACTGGACGGAGAATGAAGGTACAGAAACTAAATATATTAATGTATGATAAGACAGAGACAAACACAGGAGGAGAAAGAGACAAGTAACTGAAGAAAAAAGCAGAAGTGTGTTGCAAAGCAGGAGAGAAAATACATTAAAAGGTATGAATCATGATTAGAAACTGGAATAGAGAAAACAAAGCAGAAGGTGAAAATGCAAAATGAAATCTACAAGGACACAATTCGAAGAGCTCAGCTCAAAAAAAAAGAAAGAAATGAAAACATTCTGTGTGAAATATAAATTAAACCAGTGTTACTGATTTGATGAAAGAGCAGAAGGACTTGAGAGTCCAAACAATAGTGACAGAAGTAAGTGACAATAAAAGTACTGGCTGAAGTAGGTATGTTCTGAAGGAGTGAAAAAATCTTCTAAGAAAAAAGACTTAGTTAAAAAAAATAACTATTAGATAACAAAGAGACCTGCAGAAGTGAAAGTAACAAATTTGAAGCACCAAATGGAAACAAAAGACTTTTTTCAAATAAATAAGAAGAAAGAAGGGGGCCTTTGGATAAGACTTAAAATATAATACATTTCTCTAATCCTTGAAGAGATGCCACAAAGGATAAATTGTGCACACTAGAAGAATTTTCTGATCAGGATAGAGACATGGAGGGCAAAGAAGTGTCTGTTATAAAACAACAAGCAACCACTCCAACCATTTTTAGTGGAGTGTCTGCTATCCCTGATGATTGTATCAAATTTAAGTGCAAAGGTACCCATGTGATAAGCTATAGTAATGTTAGACTTGAATAAAGGAAACTATGTTGCACTTCCTGGCAATGAGGGTAAGCCTGTGATTAATACCCCCAAATATATGTTTGGCCTAGTATTTTCTAGAGAAAATGAATATCAGAATGTGACCTGATAACTGCCTTATAATTATCCATATTCTGTTGATATCAGCGTTCATGCCAGACACTTATATACCAAAAAGAAGGGTGCCCAGGACACAACCCTATGGGCTAGGCTTGTAAAGGCCCCAGGGCCATTAGTCTAGTACACACTTATGAACCCAGTAGACCACCACTCATTATGGTTTTCTGTGTAGAATAGATACCACAAGCCCTAGTGGCATGAGTTCGGTCAGTTGGCCAATTACCTATACAGAGACCAACGTATGGGTTAGTATTGACCTGGGAGAATTTATCAATAACTCCAGAAAAGGGGAAACTGTCAAAGTTCTTGGCAAAGTCCAGGTAAGCAGTATGGACTGTGTTTCCATTATCTATGGTCTTAGTAATGCTTTCAAAGAA